>NW_027522438.1:0-49198 GCF_052094955.1 Ictidomys tridecemlineatus
TCATGGAAAGGGATTTCCAAGCTCCAAAAAACTACGATTTGCCTGAAATCTCAGCAAACACTTTTTCACCCAATCTTGATGATACTTTCTGGTAATGATCAGTACACCAATCCCACTTACTCGCAAAATTTCGTTCTTTTAGGTTAAACCGTTCGTTTGCAGTAACCGTTTTCGTTTTGAGGTTTCACTCTGTTTTCTCCTATAGGGATACATGTATTTGGAACTCTAAATCAAACACGGTTTGTGCTAGCTCTTTGAAACTTCACACAATAAAGCAGGTTCAAGTTCTATCTCTACGGCTTGCTTGCTGTTGATGTAGCCCTAAGCAGAGACTGGCGAGAATCACTTTCATGGAAAGGGCTTGCCAAGCTCCAAAAAACTATGAGTTGCCTGAAATCTCAGCAAAAACTTTTTCACCAAATCTTGATGATACTTTCAGGTAATGATCAGTACACCCATTCCACTTGGCTCGCCAAATTTTGTTCTTCTAGGTTAAACCGTTCGTTTGTATTAACCGTTTTCATTTTGAGGTTTCACTCTGTTTTCTCCTATAGGGATACATGTATTTGGAACTCTAAATCAAACACGGTTCGTGCTAGCTCTTTCAAACTTTACACAATAAAGCAGTTTCAGGTTCTATCTCTATGGTTTGTTTGCTGTTGATGTAGCCCTAAGAGGAGACTGACGAGAATCACTTTCATGGAAAGGGCTTGCCAAGCTTCCAAAAAACTACGAGTTGCCTGAAATCTCAGCAAACACTTTTTCACCCAATCTTGATGATACTTTCAGGTAATGATCAGTACACCAATCCCACTTGGCTCGCCAAATTTCGTTCTTCTAGGTTCAACCGTTCATTTGCAGTAAATGTTTTTATTTTGAGGTTTCCTCTGTTTTCTCCTATAGGGATACATGTATTTGGAACTCTAAATCGAACACGGTTTGTGCTAGCTCTTTGAAACTTAACAAAATAAAGCAGTTTCAAGTTCTATCTCTATGGTTTGTTTGCTGTTGATGTAGCCCTAAGCAGAGACTGGCGAGAATCACTTTCATGGAAAGGGCTTGCCAAGCTTCCAAAAAACTACGAGTTGCCTGAAATCTCAGCAAAGACTTTTTCACCCAATCTTGATGATACTTTCAGGTAATGATCAGTACACCAATCCCACTTGGCTCGCCAAATTTCGTTCTTCTAGGTTAAACCGTTCGTTTGCAGTAAATGTTTTTATTTTGAGGTTTTACTCTGTTTTATCCTATAGGGATACATGTATTTGGAACTCTAAATCGGACACGGTTTGTGCTACCTCTTTGAAACATGACAAAATAAAGCAGTTTCAAGTTCTATCTCTATGGTTTGTTTGCTGTTGATGTAGCCCTAAGCAGAGACTGGCGAGAATCACTTTCATGGAAAGGGCTTGCCAAGCTTCCAAAAAACTACGAGTTTCCTGAAATCTCAGCAAACACTTTTTCACCCAATCTTGATGATACTTTCTGGTAATGATAAGTACACCAATCCCACTTGGCTCCCCTATTTCGTTCTTCTAGGTTAAACCGTTCGTTTGCAGTAACCGTTTTCATTTTGAGGTTTCACTCTGTTTTCTCCTATATGGTTACATGTATTTGGAACTCTAAATCAAACACGGTTCGTGCTAGCTCTTTGAAACTTGAAAAAAATAAAGCAGTTTCAAGTTCTATCTCTATGGTTTGTTTGCTGTTGATGTAGCCCTAAGCAGAGACTGGCGAGAATCACTTTCATGGAAAGGGCTTGCCAAGCTTCCAAAAAACTACGAGTTGCCTGAAATCTCAGCAAACACTTTTTCACCCAATCTTGATGATACTTTCAGGTAATGATCAGTAAACCAATCCCACTTTGCTGGCCAAATTTCGTTCTTCTAGGTTAAACCGTTCATTTGCAGTAACCGTTTTTATTTTGAGGTTTCACTCTGTTTTCTTCTATAGGGATACATGTATTTGGAACTCTAAATCGAACACAGTTTGTGCTAGCTCTTTGAAACTTGACAAAATAAAGCAGTTTCAATTTCTATCTCTATGGTTTGTTTGCTGTTAATGTAGCCCTTAGCATAGACTGGTGAGAATCACTTTCAGGGAAAGGGCTTGCAAAGCTTCCAAAAAAATACAAGTTTCGTGAAATCTCAGCAAACACTTTTTCACCCAATCTTAATGATACGTTCAGGTAATGATCAGTACACCAATCCCACTTGGCTCGCCAAATTTCGTTCTTCTAGGTTAAACCGTTCGTTTGTAGTAACCGTTTTCATTTTGAGGTTTCACTCTTTTTTCTCCTTTAGGGATACATGTATTTGGAACTCTAAATCAAACACGGTTTGTGCTAGCTCTTTGAAACTTGAAAAAAATAAAGCAGTTTCAAGTTCTATCTCTATGGTTTGTTTGCTGTTGATGTAGCCCTAAGCAGAGACTGGCGAGAATCACTTTCATGGAAAGGGCTTGCCAAGGTTCCAAAAAACTACGAGTTGCCTGAAATCTCAGCAAACACTTTTTCACCCAAACTTGATGATACTTTCAGGTCATGATCAGTACACCAATCCCACTTTGCTCGCCAAATTTCGTTCTTCTAGGTTTAACCGTTTGTTTGCAGTAACCGTTTTCATTTTGAGTTTTCACTCTGTTTTCTCCTATAGGGATACATGTATTTGGAACTCTAAATCAAACACGGTTTCTGCTAGCTCTTTAAAACTTGACACAATAAAGCAGTTTCAAGTTCTATCTCTATGGTTTGTTTGCTGCTGATATAGCCCTAAGCAGAGACTTTCGAAAATGAATTTCATGGAAAGGGCTTGCCAAGCTTCCAAAAAACTACGAGTTGCCTGAAATCTCATCAAACACTTTTTCTACCCAATCTTGATGATACGTTCAGGTAATGATCAGTACACATATCCCACTTGGCTCGCCAAATTTCGTTCTTCTAGGTTAAACAGTTCGTTTGCAGTAACCGTTTTTATTTTGAGGTTTCACTCTGTTTTCTCCTATAGGGATACATGTATTTGAAACTCTAAATGAAACACAGTTTGTGCTAGCTCTTTGAAACTTGACGCAATATAGCAGTTTCAAGTTCTATCTTTATGGTTTGTTTGCTGTTGATGTAGCCCTAAGCAGAGACTGGCGAGAATCACTTTCATGGAAAGGGCTTGCCAAGCTTCCAAAAAACTACGAGTTTCCTGAAATCTCAGCAAACACTTTTTCACCCAATCTTGATGATACTTTCAGGTAATGATCAGTACACCAATCCCACTTGGCTCGCCAAATTTCGTTCTTCTAGGTTAAACCGTTCATTTGCAGTAACCATTTTCATTTTGAGGTTTCACTCTGTTTTCTCCTATAGGGATACATGTGTCTGGAACTCTAAATCAAACACGGTTTGTGCTAGCTCTTTGAAACTTGACACAATAAAGCAGTTTCAAGTTCTATCTCTATCGTTTTTTTGCTGTTGATGTAGCCCTAAGCAGAGACTGGCGAGAATCACTTTCATGGAAAGGGCTTGCCAAGCTTCCAAAAAACTACGAGTTGCCTGAAATCTCAGCAAAACTTTTTCACCCAATATTGATGATACTTTCAGGTAATGATCAGTACACCAATTCCACTTGGCTCCACAAATTTCGTTCTTCTAGGTTAAACCGTGCATTTGCATTAACCGTTTTCATTTTGAGGTTTCACTCTGTTTTCTCCTATAGGGATACATGTATTTGGAACTCTAAATCAAACACGGTTTGTGCTAGCTCTTTTAAACTTTACACAATATAGCAGTTTCAAGTTCTATCTCTATGGTTTGTTTGCTGTTTATGTAGCCCTAAGCAGAGACTGGTGAGAATCACTTTCATGGAGACGGCTTGAGAAGCTTCCAAAAAACTACGAGTTGCCTGAAATCTCAGCAAACACTTTTTCACCCAAACTTGATGATACTTTCAGGTAATTATCAGTACTCCAATCCCACTTGGCTCGCCAAATTTCGTTCTTTTAGGTTAAACCGTTCGTTTGCAGTAACCGTTTTCATTTTGAGGTTTCACTCTGTTTTCTCCTATAAGGATACATGTATTTGGAACTCTAAATCAAACAAGGTTTGTGCTAGCACTTTGAAACTGGACACAATAAAGCAGTTTCAAGTTCAATCTCTATGGTTTGTTTGCTGTTGATGCAGCCCTAAGCAGAGACTGTCGAGAATCACTTTCATGGAAAGGGGTTGCCAAGCTTCCAAAAAACTACGAGTTGCCTGAAATCTCAGCAAACACTTTTTCACCCAATCTTGATGATACTTTCAGGTAATGATCAGTACACCAATCCCAGTTGGCTCGCCAAATTTCGTTCTTCTAGGTAAAACAGTTCGTTTGCAGTAACCGTTTTCATTTTGAGGTTTCCCTCTGTTTTCTCCTATAGGGATACATGTATTTGGAACTCTAAATCAAACATGGTTTGTTCTAGCTCTTTGAAACTTGACACAATAAAGCAGTTTCAAGTTCTATCTCTATGGTTTGTTTGCTGGTGATGTAGCCCTAAGCAGCGACTGGGAGAATCACTTTCATGGAAAGGGCTTGCCAAGTTTCCAAAAAACTATGAATTGCTTGAAATCTCAGCAAACACTTTTTCAACCAATCTTGATGATACTTGCAGGTAATGATCAGTACACCAATCCCACTTGGCTCGCCAAATTTCATTCTTCTAGGTTAAAACCTTTGTTTGCAGTAACCGTTTTCATTTTGAGATTTCATTCTGTTTTCCCCTATAGGGATACTTGTATTTGCAACTGTAAATGAAACACGGTTTGTGCTAGCTCTTTGAAACTTGACACAATAAAGCAGTTTCAAGTTCTATCTTTATGGTTTGTTTGCTGTTGATGTATCCCTAAGCAGAGACTGCGAGAATCACTTTCATGGAAAAGGCTTTCCAAGCTTCCAAAAAACTCCGAGTTGCCCGAAATCTCAGCAAACACCTTTTCACTCATTCTTGAGGATACTTTTAGGTAATGATCAGTACACCAATCCCACTTGGCTCGCCAGATTTTGTTCTTCTAGGTTAAACCATTCGTTTGCAGTAACCGTTTTCATTTTGAGGTTTCACTCTGTTTTCTCCTATAGGGATACATGTATTTGGAACTCTAAATCAAACACGGTTTGTGCAAGCTCTTTGAAGCTTGACACAATAAAGCAGTTTCAAGTTCTATCTCTATGGTTTGTTTGCTGCTGATATAGCCCTAAGCAGAGACTTTCGAAAATGAATTTCATGGAAAGGGCTTGCCAAGCTTCCAAAAAACTACGAGTTGCCTGAAATCTCATCAAACACTTTTTCTACCCAATCTTGATGACACGTTCAGGTAATGATCAGTACACATATCCCACTTGGCTCGCCAAATTTCGTTCTTCTAGGTTAAACAGTTCGTTTGCAGTAACCGTTTTTATTTTGAGGTTTCACTCTGTTTTCTCCTATAGGGATACATGTATTTGAAACTCTAAATGAAACACAGTTTGTGCTAGCTCTTTGAAACTTGACGCAATATAGCAGTTTCAAGTTCTATCTTTATGGTTTGTTTGCTGTTGATGTAGCCCTAAGCGGAGACTGGCGAGAATCACTTAAATGGAAAGTGGTTGCCAAGCTTCCACAAAACGAGTTGCCTGAAATCTCAGCAAACACTTTTTCACCCAATCTTGATGATACTTTCAGGTAATGATCAGTACGCCAATCCCACTTGGCTCGCCAAATTTCGTTCTTCTAGGTTAAACCGTGCGTTTGCATTAACCGTTTTCATTTTGAGGTTTCACTCTGTTTTCTCCTATAGGGATACATGTATTTGAAACTCTAAATCAAACACGGTTTGTGCTAGCTCTTTGAAACTTGACACAATAAAGCAGTTTCAAGTTCTATCTTTATGGTTTGTTTGCTGTTGATGTAGCCCTAAGCAGAGACTGGCGAGAATCAATTAAATGGAAAGTGGTTGCCAAGCTTCCACAAAACGAGTTGCCTGAAATCTCAGCAAACACTTTTTCACCCAATCTTGATGATACTTTCAGGTAATGATCAGTACGCCAATCCCACTTGGCTCGCCAAATTTCGTTCTTCTAGGTTAAACCGTGCATTTGCATTAACCGTTTTCATTTTGAGGTTTCACTCTGTTTTCTCCTATAGGGATACATGTATTTGGAACTCTAAATCAAACACGGTTTGTGCTAGCTCTTTTAAACTTTACACAATATAGCAGTTTCAAGTTCTATCTCTATGGTTTGTTTGCTGTTTATGTAGCCCTAAGCAGAGACTGGTGAGAATCACTTTCATGGAGACGGCTTGAGAAGCTTCCAAAAAACTACGAGTTGCCTGAAATCTCAGCAAACACTTTTTCACCCAAACTTGATGATACTTTCAGGTAATTATCAGTACTCCAATCCCACTTGGCTCGCCAAATTTCGTTCTTTTAGGTTAAACCGTTCGTTTGCAGTAACCGTTTTCATTTTGAGGTTTCACTCTGTTTTCTCCTATAAGGATACATGTATTTGGAACTCTAAATCAAACAAGGTTTGTGCTAGCACTTTGAAACTGGACACAATAAAGCAGTTTCAAGTTCAATCTCTATGGTTTGTTTGCTGTTGATGCAGCCCTAAGCAGAGACTGTCGAGAATCACTTTCATGGAAAGGGGTTGCCAAGCTTCCAAAAAACTACGAGTTGCCTGAAATCTCAGCAAACACTTTTTCACCCAATCTTGATGATACTTTCAGGTAATGATCAGTACACCACTCCCAGTTGGCTCGCCAAATTTCGTTCTTCTAGGTAAAACAGTTCGTTTGCAGTAACCGTTTCATTTTGAGGTTTTCACTCTGTTTTCTCCTATAGGGATACATGTATTTGGAACTCTAAATCAAACATGGTTTGTTCTAGCTCTTTGAAACTTGACACAATAAAGCAGGGTCAAGTTCTATCTCTATGGTTTGTTTGCTGGTGATGTAGCCCTAAGCAGCGACTGGGAGAATCACTTTCATGGAAAGGGCTTGCCAAGCTTCCAAAAAACTATGAATTGCTTGAAATCTCAGCAAACACTTTTTCAACCAATCTTGATGATACTTTCAGGTAATGATCAGTACACCAATCCCACTTGGCTCGCCAGATTTCATTCTTCTAGGTTAAAAACTTTGTTTGCAGTAACCGTTTTCATTTTGAGATTTCATTCTGTTTTCTCCTATAGGGATACTTGTATTTGCAACTGTAAATGAAACACGGTTTGTGCTAGCTCTTTGAAACTTGACACAATAAAGCAGTTTCAAGTTCTATCTTTATGGTTTGTTTGCTGTTGATGTATCCCTAAGCAGAGACTGCAGGAATCACTTTCACGGAAAAGGCTTTCCAAGCTTCCAAAAAACTCCTAGTTTCCTGAAATCTCAGCAAACACCTTTTCACCCATTCTTGATGATACTTTTAGGTAATGATCAGTACACCAATCCCACTTGGCTCGCCAAATTTCGTTCTTCTAGGTTAAACCGTTCGTTTGCAGTAACTGTTTTCATTTTGAGGTTTCACTCTGTTTTCTCCTATAGGGATACATGTATTTGGAACGCTAAATCAAACATGGTTTGTGCTAGCTCTTTGAAACTTAACACAATAAAGCAGTTTCACGTTCTATCTCTATGGTTTGTTTGCTGTTGATGTAGCCCTAAGCAGAGACTGGTGAGAATGACTTTCATTAAAAGGGCTTGCAAAGCTTCCAAAAAACTAAGAGTTTCCTGAAATCTCAGCAAACACTTTTTCACCCAATCTTGATGATACTTTCAGGTAATGATCAGTACACCAATCCCACTTGGCTTGTCAAATGTCGTTCTTCTAGGTTAAACCGTTCGTTTGCAGTAACCATTTTCATTTTGAGGTTTCACTGTGTTTGCTCCTATAGGGATACATGTATTTGGAACTCTAAATCAAACACGGTTTGTGCCAGCTCTTTGAAACTTGACACAATAAAGCAGTTTCAAGTTCTATCTCTAAGGTTTGTTTGCTGTTGATGTAGCCCTAAGCAGAGACTGGCAAAAATCACTTTCATGGAAAGGGCTTGACAAGTTTCCAAATAACTACGAGTTGCCTAAAATCTCAGCAAACACTTTTTCACCCAATCTTGATGATACTTTCAGGTAATGATAAGTACACCAAACCACTTGGCTCGCCAAATTTTGTTCTTCTACGTTCAACCGTTCGTTTGCAGTAACCAATTTCATTTTGAGGTTTCACTCTGTTTTCTCCTATAGGGATACATGTATTTGAAACTCTAAATCAAACACGGTTTGTGCTAGCTCTTTGAAACTTGACACAATAAAGCAGTTTCAATTTCCATGTCTACGGTTTCTTTGCTGTTGATGTAGCCCTAAGCAGAGACTGTCGAGAATCACTTTCATGGAAAGGGGTTGCCAAGCTTCCAAAAAACTACGAGTTGCCTGAAATCTCAGCAAACACTTTTTCACCCAATCTTGATGATACTTTCAAGTAATGATCAGTACACCAATCCCACTTGGCTCGCCAAATTTCGTTCTTCTAGGTGAAACCGTTTGTTTGCAGTAACCGTTTTCGTTTTGAGGTTTCACTCTGTTTTCTCCTATAGGGATACATGTATTTGGAACTCTAAATCAAACACGGTTTGTGCTAGCTCTTTGAAACTTGACACAATAAAGCATGTTCAAGTTCTATCTCTATGGTTTGTTTGCTGTTGATGTAGGCCTAAGCAGAGACTGGCGAGAATCACTTTCATTGAAAGGGCTTGAGAAATTCCAAAAAACTACGAGTTGCCTGAAATCTCAGCAAACACTTTTTCACCCAATCTTCATGATGCTTTCAGGTACAGATCAGTACACCAATCCCACTTGGCTCGCCAAATTTCGTTCTTCTAGGTAAAACCATTCGTT
Source organism: Ictidomys tridecemlineatus (assembly GCF_052094955.1). Taxonomy (NCBI): domain Eukaryota; kingdom Metazoa; phylum Chordata; class Mammalia; order Rodentia; family Sciuridae; genus Ictidomys; species Ictidomys tridecemlineatus. The sequence continues at coordinate 8,896 of NW_027522438.1, forward strand.
TACAATAACCGTTTTCATTTTGAGGTTTGACTCTGTTTTCTCCTATAGGGATACATGTATTTGGAAATGTAAATCAAACACGGTTTGTGCTAGCTCTTTGAAACTTGACACAATAAAGCAGTTTCAAGTTCTATCTCTATGGATTTTTTGCTGTTGATGTAGCCCTAAGCAGAGACTGGCGAGAATCACTTTCATGGAAAGGGGTTGCCAAGCTTCCAAAAAACTACGAGTTGCCTGAAATCTCAGCAAACACTTTTTCTCCCAATCTTGATCATACTTTCAGGTAATGATAAGTACAACAATCTTAGTTGGCTCGCCAAATTTCGTTCTTCTAGGTTAAACCGTTCGTTTGCAGTAACCGTTTTCATGTTGAGGTTTCACTCTGTTTTCTCCTAAAGGGATACATGTATTTGGAACTCTAAATCAAACACGGTTTGTGCTAGCTTTTTGAAACTTGACACAATAAAGCAGTTTCAAGTTTTTTTCTCTAAGGTTTGTTTGCTGTTGATGTAGCCTAAGCAGAGACTGGCGAGAATCACTTTCATGGAAAGGGGTTGCCAAGCTTCCAAAAAACTACGAGTTGCCTGAAATCTCAGCAAACACTTTTTCTCCCAATCTTGATGATACTTTCAGGTAATGATAAGTACAACAATCCCAGTTGGCTCGCCAAATTTCGTTCTTCTAGTTTAAACCGTTCGTTTGCAGTAACCGTTTTCATGTTGAGGTTTCACTCTGTTTTCTCCTAAAGGGATACATGTATTTGGAACTCTAAATCAAACACGGTTTGTGCTAGCTTTTTGAAACTTGACACAATAAAGCAGTTTCAAGTTCTTTCTCTAAGGTTTGTTTGCTGTTGATGTAGCCCTAAGCAGAGACTGGCGAGAATCACTTTCATAGAAAGGGGTTGCCAAGCTTCCAAAAAACTACGAGTTGCCTAAAATCTCAGCAAACACTGTTTCACCCAATCTTGATGATAGTTTCAGGTAATGATCAGTACACCAAACCACTTGGCTCGCCAAATTTTGTTCTTCTAGGTTTAACCGTTCGTTTGCAGTAACCGATTTCATTTTGAGGTTTCACTCTGTTTTCTCCTATAGGGATACATGTATTTGAAACTCTAAATCAAACACGGTTTGTGCTAGCTCTTTGAAACTTGACACAATAAAGCAGTTTCAATTTCCATGTCTACGGTTTCTTTGCTGTTGATGTAGCCCTAAGCAGAGACTGGCGAGAATCACTTTCATGGAAAGGGGTTGCCAAGCTTCAAAAAACTACGAGTTGCCTGAAATCTCAGCAAACACTTTTTCACCCAATCTTGATGATACTTTCAGGTAATGATCAGTACACCAATCCCACTTGGCTCGCCAAATTTCGTTCTTCTAGGTGAAACCGTTTGTTTGCAGTAACCGTTTTCGTTTTGAGGTTTCACTCTGTTTTCTCCTATAGGGATACATGTATTTGGAACTCTAAATCAAACACGGTTTGTGCTAGCTCTTTGAAACTTGACACAATAAAGCATGTTCAAGTTCTATCTCTATGGTTTGTTTGCTGTTGATGTAGGCCTAAGCAGAGACTGGCGAGAATCACTTTCATTGAAAGGGCTTGAGAAATTCCAAAAAACTACGAGTTGCCTGAAATCTCAGCAAACACTTTTTCACCCAATCTTCATGATACTTTCAGGTACAGATCAGTACACCAATCCCACTTGGCTCGCCAAATTTCGTTCTTCTAGGTAAAACCATTCGTTTACAATAACCGTTTTCATTTTGAGGTTTCACTCTGTTTTCTCCTATAGGGATACATGTATTTGGAACTCTAAATCAAACACGGTTTGTGCTAGCTCTTTGAAATTTGACACAATAAAGCAGTTTCAAGTTCTATCTCTATGGATTTTTTGCTGTTGATGTAGCCCTAAGCAGAGACTGGCGAGAATCACTTTCATGGAAAGGGGTTGCCAAGCTTCCAAAAAACTACGAGTTGCCTGAAATCTCAGCAAACACTTTTTCTCCCAATCTTGATGATACTTTCAGGTAATGATAAGTACAACAATCCCAGTTGGCTCGCCAAATTTCGTTCTTCTAGGTTAAACCGTTCGTTTGCAGTAACCGTTTTCATGTTGAGGTTTCACTCTGTTTTCTCCTAAAGGGATACATGTATTTGGAACTCTAAATCAAACACGGTTTGTGCTAGCTTTTTGAAACTTGACACAATAAAGCAGTTTCAAGTTCTTTCTCTAAGGTTTGTTTGCTGTTGATGTAGCCCTAAGCAGAGACTGGCGAGAATCACTTTCATAGAAAGGGGTTGCCAAGCTTCCAAAAAACTACGAGTTGCCTAAAATCTCAGCAAACACTGTTTCACCCAATCTTGATGATAGTTTCAGGTAATGATCAGTACACCAAACCACTTGGCTCGCCAAATTTTGTTCTTCTAGGTTTAACCGTTCGTTTGCAGTAACCGATTTCATTTTGAGGTTTCACTCTGTTTTCTCCTATAGGGATACATGTATTTGAAACTCTAAATCAAACACGGTTTGTGCTAGCTCTTTGAAACTTGACACAATAAAGCAGTTTCAATTTCCATGTCTACGGTTTCTTTGCTGTTGATGTAGCCCTAAGCAGCGACTGGCGAGAATCACTTTCATGGAAAGGGGTTGCCAAGCTTCCAAAAAACTACGAGTTTCCTGAAATATCAGCAAACACTTTTTCACCCAATCTTGATGATACTTTCAGGTAATGATCAGTACACCAATCCCACGTGGCTGGCCAAATTTCGTTGTTCTAGTTTAAACCGTACGTTTGCAGTAACCGTTTTCATTTTGAGGTTTCACTCTGTTTTCTCCTATAGGGATACTTGTATTTGGAACTCTAAATGAAACACGGTTTGTGCTTGCTCTTTGAAACTTAACACAATAAAGCAGTTTCAAGTTCTATCTCCATGGATTGTTTTCTGTTGATGTATCCCTAAGCAGAGACTGCGAGAATCACTTTCATGGAAAGGGCTTGCCAAGCTTCCAAAAAACTACGAGTTTCCTGAAATCTCAGCAAACACCTTTTCACCCAATCTTGATGATACTTTTAGGTAATGATCAGTACACCAATCCCACTTGGCTCGCCAAATTTCGTTCTTCTAGGTTAAACCGTTCGTTTGTATTAACCGTTTTCATTTTGAGGTTTCACTCTGTTTTCTCCTATAGGGATACATGTATTTGGAACTCTAAATCAAACACGCTTTGTGCTAACTCTTTGAAACTTAACAAAAAGAGCAGTTTCAAGTTCTATCTTTATGGTTTGTTTGCTGTTGATGTAGCCCTAAGCAGAGACTGCAAGAATCACTTTCATGGAAAGGGCTTGACAAGCTTCCAAAAAACTACGAGTTGCCTGAAATCTCAGCAAACACTTTTTCACCCAATATTGATGATACTTTCAGGTAATTATCACTGCACCAATACGACTTGGCTCGCCAAATTTCGTTCTTCTAGGTTAAACCGTTCGTTTGCAGTAACCGTTTTCATGTTGAGGTTTCACTCTGTTTTCTCCTAAAGGGATACATGTATTTGAAACTCTGAATCAAACACGGTTTGTGCTAGCTCTTTGAAACTTGACACAATAAAGCAGTTTCAAGTTCTATCTCTATGGTTTGTTTGCTGTTGATGTAGCCCTAAGCAGAGACGGGCAAGAATCACTTTCATGGAAAGGGCTTGACAAGCTTCCAAAAAACTACGGGTTGCCTGAAATCTCAGCAAACACTTTTTCACCCAATATTGATGATACTTTCAGGTAATTATCAGTGCACCAATACGACTTGGCTCGCCAAATTTCGTTCTTCTAGGTTAAACCGTTCGTTTGCAGTAACCGTTTTCATTTTGAGGTTTCACTGTGTTTTCTCCTATAGGGATACATGTATTTGGAACTGTAAATCAAACACGGTTTGTGCTAGTTCTTTGAAACTTGACACAATAAAGCAGTTTCAAGTTCTATCTCTATGGTTTGTTTGCTGTTGATGTAGCCCTAAGCAGAGACTGGTGAGAATGACTTTCATTAAAAGGGCTTGCAAAGCTTCCAAAAAACTAAGAGTTTCCTGAAATCTCAGCAAACACTTTTTCACCCAATCTTGATGATACTTTCAGGTAATGATCAGTACACCAATCCCACTTGGCTTGTCAAATGTCGTTCTTCTAGGTTAAACCGTTCGTTTGCAGTAACCATTTTCATTTTGAGGTTTCACTCTGTTTGCTCCTATAGGGATACATGTATTTGGAACTCTAAATCAAACACGGTTTGTGCCAGCTCTTTGAAACTTGACACAATAAAGCAGTTTCAAGTTCTTTCTCTAAGGTTTGTTTGCTGTTGATGTAGCCCTAAGCAGAGACTGGACTGGCGAAAATCACTTTCATGGAAAGGGCTTGACAAGTTCCAAAAAACTACGAGTTGCCTAAAATCTCAGCAAACACTTTTTCACCCAATCTTGATGATACTTTCAGGTAATGATAAGTACACCAAACCACTTGGCTCGCCAAATTTTGTTCTTCTAGGTTCAACCGTTCGTTTGCAGTAACCGATTTCATTTTGAGGTTTCACTCTGTTTTCTCCTATAGGGATACATGTATTTGAAACTCTAAATCAAACACGGTTTGTGCTAGCTCTTTGAAACTTGACACAATAAAGCAGTTTCAATTTCCATGTCTACGGTTTCTTTGCTGTTGATGTAGCCCTAAGCAGAGACTGGCGAGAATCACTTTCATGGAAAGGGGTTGCCAAGCTTCCAAAAAACTACGAGTTGCCTGAAATCTCAGCAAACACTTTTTCACCCAATCTTGATGATACTTTCAGGTAATGATCAGTACACCAATCTCACTTGGCTCGCCAAATTTCATTCTTCTAGGTTAAACCGTTCGTTTGCAGTAACCGTTTTTATTTTGAGGTTTCACTCTGTTTTCTCCTATAGGGATACATGTATTTGGAACTCTAAATCAAACACGGTTTGTGCTAGCTCTTTGAAACTTGACACAATAAAGCATGTTCAAGTTCTATCTCTATGGTTTGTTTGCTGTTGATGTAGGCCTAAGCAGAGACTGGCGAGAATCACTTTCATTGAAAGGGCTTGAGAAATTCCAAAAAACTACGAGTTGCCTGAAATCTCAGCAAACACTTTTTCACCCAATCTTCATGATTCTCTCAGGTACAGATCAGTACACCAATCCCACTTGGCTCGCCAAATTTCGTTCTTCTAGGTAAAACCATTCGTTTACAATAACCGTTTTCATTTTGAGGTTTGACTCTGTTTTCTCCTATAGGGATACATGTATTTGGAACTGTAAATCAAACACGGTTTGTGCTAGCTCTTTGAAACTTGACACAATAAAGCAGTTTCAAGTTCTATCTCTATGGATTTTTTGCTGTTGATGTAGCCCTAAGCAGAGACTGGCGAGAATCACTTTCATAGAAAGGGGTTGCCAAGCTTCCAAAAAACTACGAGTTGCCTGAAATCTCAGCAAACACTTTTTCTCCCAATCTTGATGATACTTTCAGGTAATGATAAGTACAACAATCGCAGTTGGCTCGCCAAATTTCGTTTTTCTAGGTTAAACCGTTCGTTTGCAGTAACCGTTTTCATGTTGAGGTTTCACTCTGTTTTCTCCTAAAGGGATACATGTATTTGGAACTCTAAATCAAACACGGTTTGTGCTAGCTTTTTGAAACTTGACACAATAAAGCAGTTTCAAGTTCTTTCTCTAAGGTTTGTTTGCTGTTGATGTAGCCCTAAGCAGAGACTGGCGAGAATCACTTTCATAGAAAGGGGTTGCCAAGCTTCCAAAAAACTACGAGTTGCCTAAAATCTCAGCAAACACTGTTTCACCCAATCTTGATGATATTTTCAGGTAATGATCAGTACACCAAACCACTGGCTCGCCAAATTTTGTTCTTCTAGGTTTAACCGTTCGTTTGCAGTAACCGATTTCATTTTGAGGTTTCACTCTGTTTTCTCCTATAGGGATACATGTATTTGAAACTCTAAATCAAACACGGTTTGTGCTAGCTCTTTGAAACTTGACACAATAAAGCAGTTTCAATTTCCATGTCTATGGTTTCTTTGCTGTTGATGTAGCCCTAAGCAGCGACTGGCGAGAATCACTTTCATGGAAAGGGGTTGCCAAGCTTCCAAAACACTACGAGTTTCCTGAAATATCAGCAAACACTTTTTCACCCAATCTTGATGATACTTTCAGGTAATGATCAGTACACCAATCCCACGTGGCTGGCCAAATTTCGTTGTTCTAGTTTAAACCGTTCGTTTGCAGTAACCGTTTTCATTTTGAGGTTTCACTCTGTTTTCTTCTATAGGGATACTTGTATTTGGAACTCTAAATGAAACACGGTTTGTGCTAGCTCTTTGAAACTTTACACAATAAAGCAGTTTCAAGTTCTATCTCCATGGATTGTTTTCTGTTGATGTATCCCTAAGCAGAGACTGCGAGAATCACTTTCATGGAAAGGGCTTTCCAAGCTTCCAAAAAACTAGGAGTTTCCTGAAATCTCAGCAAACACCTTTTCACCCAATCTTGATGATACTTTTAGGTAATGATCAGTACACCAATCCCACTTGGCTCGACAAATTTCGTTCTTCTAGGTTAAACCGTTCGTTTGCATTAACTGTTTTCATTTTGAGGTTTCACTCTGTTTTCTCCTATAGGGATACATGTATTTGGAACTCTAAATCAAACACGCTTTGTGCTAACTCTTTGAAACTTAACAAAAAGAGCAGTTTCAAGTTCTATCTTTATGGTTTGTTTGCTGTTGATGTAGCCCTAAGCAGAGACTGCAAGAATCACTTTCATGGAAAAGGCTTTCCAAGCATCCAAAAAACTCCGAGTTGCCTGAAATCTCAGCAAACACCTTTTCACCCATTCTTGATGATACTTTTATGTAATGATCAGTACACCAATCCCACTTGGCTCGCCAAATTTCGTTCTTCTACGTTAAACCGTTCGTTTGCAGTAACCGTTTTCATTTTGAGGTTTCACTCTGTTTTCTCCTATAGGGATACATGTATTTGGAACTCTAAATCAAACAGGGTTTGTGCTAGCTCATTGAAACTTGACACAATAAAGCAGTTTCAAGTTCTATCTCTATGGATTTTTTGCTGTTGATGTAGCCCTAAGCAGAGAATGGCGAGAATCACTTTCATGGAAAGGGGTTGCCAAGCTTCCAAAAAAACTACGAGTTGCCTGAAATCTCAGCAAACACTTTTTCACCCAATCTTGATGATACTTTCAGGTAATGATAAGTACACCAATCCCAGTTGGCTCGCCAAATTTCGTTCTACTAGGTTAAACCATTCGTTTGCAGTAACCGTTTACATGTTGAGGTTTCACTCTGTTTTCTCCTAAAGGGATACATGTATTTGGAAATCTAAATCAAACACGGTTTGTGCTAGCTCTTTGAAACTTGACACAATAAAGCAGTTTCAACTTCTATCTCTATGGTTTGTTTGCTGTTGAGGTAGCCCTAAGCAGAGACTGGCACGAATGACTGTCATTAAAAAGGCTTGCCAAGCTTCCAAAAAACTACGAGTTTCCTGAAATCTCAGCAAACAATACTTCACCCAATCTTGACGATACTTTCAGGTAATGATCAGTACACCAATCCCACTTGGCTGGCCAAATTTCGTTCTTCTTGGTTAAACCGTTCGTTTGCAGTAACCATTTTCATTTTGAGGTTTCACTCTGTTTTCTCCTATAGGGATACATGTATTTGGAACTCTAAATCAAACACGGTTTGTGCTAGCTCTTTGAAACTTGACACAATAAAGCAGTTTCAAGTTCTATCTCTATGGTTTGTTTGCTGTTGATGTAGCCCTAAGCAGAGACTGGCGAGAATCACTTTCATGGAAAGGGCTTGCCAAGCTTCCAAAAAACTACGAGTTGCCTGAAATCTCAGCAAACACTTTTTCACCCAATCTTGATGATAATTTCAGGTAATGATCAGTACACCAATCCCACTTGGCTATGCAAATTTCGTTGTTCTAGGTTAAACCGTTCGTTTGAAGTAACCGTTTTCATTTTGAGGTTTCACTCTGCTTTCTCCTATAAGGATACTTGTATTTGCAACTGTAAATGAAACACGGTTTGTGCTAGCTCTTTGAAACTTGACACAATAAAGCAGTTTCAAGTTCTTTCTCTATGGTTTGTTTGCTGTTGATGTAGCCCTAAGCAGAGACTGGCACGAATGACTGTCATTAAAAAGGCTTGCCAAGCTTTCAAAAAACTACGAGTTTCCTGAAATCTCAGCAAAAACTACTTCACCCAATCTTGACGATACTTTCAGGTAATGATCAGTACACCAATCCACTTGGCTGGCCAAATTTCGTTCTTCTTGGTTAAACCGTCTGTTTGCAGTATCCGTTTTCATTTTGAGGTTTCACTCTGTTTTCTCCTATAGGGATACATGTATTTGGAACTCTAAATCAAACACGGTTTGTGCTAGATCTTTGAAACTTGACACAATAAAGCAGTTTCAAGTTCTATCTCTATGGTTTGTTTGCTGTTGATGTAGCCCTAATCAGAGACTGGCACGAATGACTGTCATAAAAAAGGCTTGCCAAGCTTCCAAAAAACTACGAGTTTCCTGAAATCTCAGCAAACACTACTTCACCCAATCTTGACGATACTTTCAGTAATGATCAGTACACCAATCCCACTTGGCTGGCCAAATTTCGTTCTTCTTGGTTAAACCGTTCGTTTGCAGAAACCGTTTTCATTTGAGGTTTCACTCTGTTTTCTCCTATAGGGATACATGTATTTGGAACTCTAAATAAAACACGGTTTGTGCTAGCTCTTTGAAACTTGACACAATATAGTAGTTTCAAGTTCTATCTCGATGGTCTGTTTGCTGTTGATGTAGCCTTAAGCAGAGACTGGCGAGAATCACTTTCATGGAAAGGGCTTGCCAAGCTTCCAAAAAACTACGAGTTGCCTGAAATCTCAGCAAACACTTTTTCACCCAATCTTGATGATACTTTCAGGTAATGATCAGTACAGCAATCCCACTTGGCTCGCCAAATTTCGTTCTTCTAGGTTAAACCGTTCGTTTGCAGTAACCATTTTTATTTAGAGGTTTCACTCTGTTTTCTCCTATTGGGATACATGTGTTTGGAACTCTAAATCAAACACGGTTTGTGCTAGCTCTTTGAAACTTGACACAATAAAGCAGTTTAGAGTTCTGTCTCTATGGTTTGTTTGCTGTTGATGTAGCCCTAAGCATAGACCAGCGAAAATCACTTTCATGGAAAGGGGTTGCCAAGCTTCAAAAAACTACGAGTTGCCTGAAATCTCAGCAAACACTTTTTCACCCAATTTGATGATACTTTCAGGTAATGATCAGTACCCCAATCCCACTTGGCTCGCCAAATTTCATTCTTCTAGGTTAAACCGTTCTTTAACAGTAACCGTTTTCATTTTGAGGTTTCACTCTGTTTTCTCCTATAGGGATACATGTATTTGGAACTCTAAATAAAACACGGTTTGTGCTAGCTCTTTGAAACTTGACACAATATAGTAGTTTCAAGTTCTATCTCGATGGTCTGTTTGCTGTTGATGTAGCCTTAAGCAGAGACTGGCGAGAATCACTTTCATGGAAAGGGCCTGCCAAGCTTCCAAAAAACTACTAGTTGCCTGAAATCTCAGCAAACACTATTTCAGCCAATCTTGATGATACTTTCAGGTAATGATAAGTACACCATCCCACTTGGCTCGCCAAATTTTCGTTCTTCTAGGTTAAACTGTTCGTTTGCAGTAACCATTTACATTTTGAGATTTCACTCTGTTTTCTCCTATAGGGATACATGTGTTTGGAACTCTAAATCAAACACGGTTTGTGCTAGCTCTTTGAAACTAGACACAATAAAGCAGTTTCAAGTTCTATCTCTATGGTTTTTTTACTCATGATGTAGCCCTAAGCAGAGACTGGCGAGAATCACTTTCATGGAAAGGTCTTGCCAAGCTTCCAAAAAACTACGAGTTGCCTGAAATCTCAGCAAACACTTTTCACCCAAACTTGATGATACTTTCAGGTAATGATCAGTACACCAATCCCACTTTACTCGCCAAATTTTGTTCTTCCAGGTTAAACCGTTCGTTTGCAGTAACCGTTTACATTTTGAGGTTTCACTCTGTTTTCTCCTATAGGGATACATGTGTTTGGAAGTCTAAATCAAACAGGGTTTGTGCTAGCTCTTTGAAACTAGACACAATAAAGCAGTTTCAAGTTCTATCTCTATGGTTTGTTTGCTGTTGATGTAGCCCTAAGCAGAGACTGGCGAGAATCTCTTTCATGGAAAGGGTTTGCCAAGCTTCCAAAAAACTACGAGTTGCCTGAAATCTCAGCAAACACTTTTTCACCCAATCTTGATGATACTTTCAGGTAATGATCAGAACACCAATCCCACTTGGCTTGCCAAATTTCGTTCTTCTAGGTTAAACCGTTTGTTTGCAGTAACCGTTTTCATTTTGAGGTTTCACTCTATTTTCTCTGATAGGGATACAAGTATTTGGAACTCAAAATCAATCATGGTTTGTGCTAACTCTTTGAAAACTTGACAAAATAAAGCAGTTTCAAGTTCTATCTCTATGGTTTGTTTGCTGTTGATGTAGCCCTAAGCAGAGACTGGCCAGAATCACTTTCATGGAAAGGGCTTGCCAAGCTTCCAAAAAACTACGAGTTGCCTGAAATCTCAGCAAAAACTTTTTCACCCAATCTTGATGATACTTTCAGGTAATGATCAGTACACCAATCCCACTTGTCTCGCCAAATTTCGTTCTTGAAGGTTAAACCGTTCCTTTGCAGTAACCGTTTTAATTTTGAGGTTTCACTCTGTTTTCTCCTATAGGGATACATGTGTTTGGAACTCTAAATCAAACACGGTTTGTGCTAGCTCTTTGAAACTTGACGCAATAAAGCAGTTTCAAGTTCTATCTCTATGGTTTGTTTGCTGTTGATGTAGCCCTAAGCAGAGACTGGCGAGAATCACTTTCATGGAAAGGGCTTGCCAAGCTTCAAAAAACTACGAGTTGCCTGAAATCTCAGCAAACACTTTTTCACCCAATCTTGATAATACTTCTGGTAATGATCAGTACACCAATCCCACTTGGCTCGCCAAATTTCGTTTTTCTAAGTTAAAACGTTCGTTTGCAGTAACCGTTTTCATTTTGAGGTTTCACTCTGTTTTCTCCTATAGTGATACATGTATTTGGAACTCTAAATCAAACACGGTTTGTGCTAGCTCTTAGAAACTTGACACAATAAAGCAGTTTCACATTCTATCTCTATGGTTTGTATGCTGTTGATGTAGCCCTAAGCAGAGACTGGCGAGAATCACTTTCATGGAAAGGCCTTGCCAAGCTACCAAAAAACTACGAGTTTGCCTGAAATCTCAGCAAACACTTTTTCACCCAATCTTGATGATACTTTCAGGTAATGATCAGAACACCAATCCCACTTGGCTCGCCAAATTTCGTTCTTCTAGGTGAAACCGTTTGTTTGCAGTAACCATTTTCGTTTTGAGGTTTCACTCTGTTTTCTCCTATAGGGATACATGTATTTGGAACTCTAAATCAAACACGGTTTGTGCTAGCTCTTTGAAACTTGACACAATAAAGCAGTTTCACGTTCTATCTCTATGGTTTGTTTGGTGTTGATGTAGCCCTAAGCAGAGACTGGCGAGAATCACTTTCATGGAAAGGCCTTGCCAAGCTACCAAAAAACTACGAGTTGCCTGAAATCTCAGCAAACACTTTTTACCCAATCCTGATGATACTTTCAGGTAATGATCAGTACAGCAATCCCACTTGGCTCGCCAAATCTTCGTTCTTCTAGGTTAAACCGTTCGTTTGCAGGAACCGTTTTCATTTTGAGGTTTCACTCTATTTTCTCTTGATAGGGATACAAGTATTTGGAACTCTAAATCAAATCATGGTTTTGCTAACTCTTTGAAACTTGAACAAAATAAAGCAGTTTCAAGTTCTATCTCTAAGGTTTGTTTGCTGTTGATGTAGCCCTAAGTAGAGACTGCCCAGAATCACTTCATGGAAAGGCTTGCCAAGCTTCCAAAAAACTACGAGTTGCCAGAAATCTCAGCAAACACTTTTTCACCCAATCTTGATGATACTTTCAGGTAATGATCAGTACACCAATCCCACTTGTCTCGCCAAATTTCGTTCTTGAAGGTTAAACCGTTCGTTTGCAGTAACCGTTTCATTTTGAGTTTCACTCTGTTTTCTCCTATAGGGATACATGTATTTGGAACTCTAAATCAAACACGGTTTGTGCTAGCTCTTTCAAACTTCACACAATAAAGCAGTTTCAAGTTCTATCTCTATGGTTTGTTTGCTGTTGATGTAGCCCTAAGCAGAGACTGGCACGAATGACTGTCATTAAAAAGGCTTGCCAAGCTTCCAAAAAACTACGAGTTCCTGAAATCTCAGCAAACACTTTTTCACCCAATCTTGATGATACTTTCAGGTAATGATAAGTACACCAATCCCAGTTGGCTCGCCATATTTCATTCTACTAGGTTAAACCATTCGTTTGCAGTTAACCGTTTACATGTTGAGGTTTCACTCTGTTTTCTCCTAAAGGGATACATGTATTTGGAAATCTAAATCAAACACGGTTTGTGCTAGGTCTTTGAAACTTGACACTATAAAGCAGTTTCAACTTCTATCTCTATGGTTTGTTTGCTGTTGAGGTAGCCTAAGCAGAGACTGGCACGAATGACTGTCATTAAAAAGGCTTGCCAAGCTCCAAAAAACTACGAGTTTCCTGAAATCTCAGCAAACAATACTTCACCCAATCTTGACGATACTTTCAGGTAATGATCAGTACACCAATCCCACTTGGCTGGCCAAATTTCGTTCTTGAAGGTTAAACCGTTCCTTTGCAGTAACCGTTTTCATTTTGAGGTTTCACTCTGTTTTCTCCTATAGGGATACATGTGTTTGGAACTCTAAATCAAACACGGTTTGTGCTAGCTCTTTGAAACTTGACGCAATAAAGCAGTTTCAAGTTCTATCTCTATGGTTTGTTTGCTGTTGATGTAGCCCTAAGCAGAGACTGGCGAGAATCACTTTCATGGAAAGGGCTTGCAAGCTTCCAAAAAACTACGAGTTGCCTGAAATCTCAGCAAACACTTTTTCACCCAATCTTGATAATACGTTCTGGTAATGATCAGTACACCAATCCCACTTGGCTCGCCAAATTTCGTTTTTCTAAGTTAAAACGTTCGTTTGCAGTAACCGTTTTCATTTTGAGGTTTCACCTGTTTTCTCCTATAGTGATACATGTATTTGGAACTCTAAATCAAACACGGTTTGTGCTAGCTCTTAGAAACTTGACACAATAAAGCAGTTTTAAGTTCTATCTCTATGGTTTGTTTGCTGTTTATGTAGCCCTAAGCAGAGACTGGCGAGAATCACTTTCATGGAAAGGCCTTGCCAAGCTACCAAAAAACTACGAGTTGCCTGAAATATCAGCAACACTTTTTCACCCAATCTTGATATACTTTCAGGTAATGATCAGAACACCAATCCCACTTGGCTCGCCAAATTTCGTTCTTCTAGGTGAAACCGTTTGTTTGCAGTAACCTTTTCGTTTTGAGGTTTCACTCTGTTTTCTCCTATAGGGATACAAGTATTTGGAACTCTAAATCAAACACGGTTTGTGCTAGCTCTTTGAAACTTGACACAATAAAGCAGTTTCACGTTCTATCTCTATGGTTTGTTTGGTGTTGATGTAGCCCTAAGCAGAGACTGGCGAGAATCACTTTCATGGAAAGGCCTTGCCAAGCTACCAAAAAACTACGAGTTGCCTGAAATCTCAGCAAACACTTTTTCACCCAATCTTGATGATACTTTCAGGTAATGATCAGTACAGCAATCCCACATGGCTCGCCAAATTTCGTTCTTGAAGGTTAAACCGTTCGTTTGCAGGAACCGTTTTCATTTTGAGGTTTCACTCTGTTTTCTCCTATAGGGATACATGTATTTGGAACTCTAAATCAAACACGGTTTGTGCTAGCTCTTTCAAACTTCACACAATAAAGCAGTTTCAAGTTCTATCTCTATGGTTTGTTTGCTGTTGATGTAGCCCTAAGCAGAGACTGGCACGAATGACTGTCATTAAAAAGGCTTGCCAAGCTTCCAAAAAACTACGAGTTTCCTGAAATCTCAGCAAACACTTTTTCACCCAATCTTGATGATACTTTCAGGTAATGATAAGTACACCAATCCCAGTTGGCTCGCCATATTTCATTCTACTAGGTTTAAACCATTCGTTTGCAGTAACCGTTTACATGTTGAGGTTTCACTCTGTTTTCTCCTAAAGGGATACATGTATTTGGAAATCTAAATCAAACACGGTTTGTGCTAGGTCTTTGAAACTTGACACTATAAAGCAGTTTCAACTTCTATCTCTATGGTTTGTTTGCTGTTGAGGTAGCCCTAAGCAGAGACTGGCACGAATGACTGTCATTAAAAAGGCTTGCCAAGCTTCCAAAAAACTACGAGTTTCCTGAAATCTCAGAAACAATACTTCACCCAATCTTGACGATACTTTCAGGTATGATCAGTACACCAATCCCACTTGGCTGGCCAAATTTCGTTCTTGAAGGTTAAACCGTTCCTTTGCAGTAACCGTTTTCATTTTGAGGTTTCACTCTGTTTTCTCCTATAGGGATACATGTGTTTGGAACTCTAAAATCAAACACGGTTTGTGCTAGCTCTTTGAAACTTGACGCAATAAAGCAGTTTCAAGTTCTATCTCTATGGTTTGTTTGCTGTTGATGTAGCCCTAAGCAGAGACTGGCGAGAATCACTTTCATGGAAAGGGCTTGCCAAGCTTCCAAAAAACTACGAGTTGCCTGAAATCTCAGCAAACACTTTTTCACCCAATCTTGATAATACGTTCTGGTAATGATCAGTACACCAATCCCACTTGACTCGCCAAATTTCGTTTTTCTAAGTTTAAAACGTTCGTTTGCAGTAACCCGTTTTCATTTTGAGGTTTCACTCTGTTTTCTCCTATAGTGATACATGTATTTGGAACTCTAAATCAAACCCGGTTTGTGCTAGCTCTTAGAAACTTGACACAATAAAGCAGTTTTAAGTTCTATCTCTATGGTTTGTTTGCTGTTTATGTAGCCCTAAGCAGAGACTGGCGAGAATCACTTTCATGGAAAGGCCTTGCCAAGCTACCAAAAAACTACGAGTTGCCTGAAATCTCAGCAAACACTTTTTCACCCAATCTTGATGATACTTTCAGGTAATGATCAGAACACCAATCCCACTTGGCTCGCCAAATTTCGTTCTTCTAGGTGAAACCGTTTGTTTGCAGTAACCGTTTTCGTTTTGAGGTTTCACTCTGTTTTCTCCTATAGGGATACATGTATTTGGAACTCTAAATCAAACACGGTTTGTGCTAGCTCTTTGAAACTTGACACAATAAAGCAGTTTCACGTTCTATCTCTATGGTTTGTTTGGTTTTGATGTAGCCCTAAGCAGAGACTGGCGAGAATCACTTTCATGGAAAGGCCTTGCCAAGCTACCAAAAAACTACGAGTTGCCTGAAATCTCAGCAAACACTTTTTCACCCAATCTTGATGATACTTTCAGGTAATGATCAGTACAGCAATCCCACTTGGCTCGCCAAATTTCGTTCTTCTAGGTTAAACCGTTCGTTTGCAGGAACCGTTTTCATTTTGAGGTTTCACTCTATTTTCTCTGATAGGGATACAAGTATTTGGAACTCTAAATCAATCATGGTTTGTGCTAACTCTTTGAAACTTGACAAAATAAAGCAGTTTCAAGTTCTATCTCTAAGGTTTGTTTGCTGTTGATGTAGCCCTAAGTAGAGACTGCCCAGAATCACTTTCATGGAAAGGGCTTGCCAAGCTTCCAAAAAACTACGAGTTGCCAGAAATCTTAGCAAACACTTTTTCACCCAATCTTGATGATACTTTCAGGTAATGATCAGTACACCAATCCCACTTGTCTCGCCAAATTTCGTTCTTGAAGGTTAAACCGTTCGTTTGCAGTAACCGTTTTCATTTTGAGGTTTCACTCTGTTTTCTCCTATAGGGATACATGTATTTGGAACTCTAAATCAAACACGGTTTGTGCTAGCTCTTTCAAACTTCACACAATAAAGCAGTTTCAAGTTCTATCTCTATGGTTTGTTTGCTGTTGATGTAGCCCTAAGCAGAGACTGGCACGAATGACTGTCATTAAAAAGGCTTGCCAAGCTTCCAAAAAACTACGAGTTTCCTGAAATCTCAGCAAACACTTTTTCACCCAATCTTGATGATACTTTCAGGTAATGATAAGTACACCAATCCCAGTTGGCTCGCCATATTTCATTCTACTAGGTTAAACCATTCGTTTGCAGTAACCGTTTACATGTTGAGGTTTCACTCTGTTTTCTCCTAAAGGGATACATGTATTTGGAAATCTAAATCAAACACGGTTTGTGCTAGGTCTTTGAAACTTGACACTATAAAGCAGTTTCAACTTCTATCTCTATGGTTTGTTTGCTGTTGAGGTAGCCCTAAGCAGAGACTGGCACGAATGACTGTCATTAAAAAGGCTTGCCAAGCTTCCAAAAAACTACGAGTTTCCTGAAATCTCAGCAAACAATACTTCACCCAATCTTGACGATACTTTCAGGTAATGATCACTACACCAATCCCACTTGGCTGGCCAAATTTCGTTCTTCTTGGTTAAACCGTTCGTTTGCAGTAACCGTTTTCATTTTGAGGTTTCACTCTGTTTTCTCCTATAGGGATACATGTATTTGGAACTCTAAATCAAACACGGTTTGTGCTAGCTCTTTGAAACTTGACACAATAAAGCAGTTTCAAGTTCTATCTCTATGGTTTGTTTGCTGTTGATGTAGCCCTAAGCTGAGACTGGCGAGAATCACTTTCATGGAAAGGGCTTGCCAAGCTTCCAAAAAACTACGAGTTGCCTGATATCTCAGCAAACACTTTTTCACCCAATCTTGATGATAATTTCAGTTAATGATCAGTACACCAATCCCAGTTGGCTATGCAAATTTCGTTGTTCTAGGTTAAACCGTTCGTTTGAAGTAACCGTTTTCATTTTGAGGTTTCACTCTGCTTTCTCCTATAAGGATACTTGTATTTGCAACTGTAAATGAAACACGGTTTGTGCTTGCTCTTTGAAACTTGACACAATAAAGCAGTTTCAAGTTCTATCTCTATGGTTTGTTTGCTGTTGATGTAGCCCTAAGCAGAGACTGGCACGAATGACTGTCATTAAAAAGGCTTGCCAAGCTTTCAAAAAACTACGAGTTTCCTGAAATCTCAGCAAACACTACTTCACCCAATCTTGACGATACTTTCAGGTAATGATCAGTACACCAATCCCACTTGGCTGGCCAAATTTCGTTCTTCTTGGTTAAACCGTCTGTTTGCAGTATCCGTTTTCATTTTGAGGTTTCACTCTGTTTTCTCCTATAGGGATACTTGTATTTGGAACTCTAAATCAAACACGGTTTGTGCTAGATCTTTGAAACTTGACACAATAAAGCAGTTTCAAGTTCTATCTCTATGGTTTGTTTGCTGTTGATGTAGCCCTAATCAGAGACTGGCACGAATGACTGTCATAAAAAAGGCTTGCCAAGCTTCCAAAAAACTACGAGTTTCCTGAAATCTCAGCAAACACTACTTCACCCAATCTTGACGATACTTTCAGGTAATGATCAGTACACCAATCCCACTTGGCTGGCCAAATTTCGTTCTTCTTGGTTAAACCGTTCGTTTGCAGTAACCGTTTTCATTTTGAGGTTTCACTCTGTTTTCTCCTATAGGGATACATGTATTTGGAACTCTAAATAAAACACGGTTTGTGCTAGCTCTTTAAAACTTGACACAATATAGTAGTTTCAAGTTCTATCTCGATGGTCTGTTTGCTGTTGATGTAGCCTTAAGCAGAGACTGGCGAGAATCACTTTCATGGAAAGGGCTTGCCAAGCTTCCAAAAAACTACGAGTTGCCTGAAATCTCAGCAAACACTTTTTCACCCAATCTTGATGATACTTTCAGGTAATGATCAGTACAGCAATCCCACTTGGCTCGCCAAATTTCGTTCTTCTAGGTTAAACCGTTCGTTTGCAGTAACCATTTTTATTTAGAGGTTTCACTCTGTTTTCTCCTATTGGGATACATGTGTTTGGAACTCTAAATCAAACACGGTTTGTGCTAGCTCTTTGAAACTTGACACAATAAAGCAGTTTAGAGTTCTGTCTCTATGGTTTGTTTGCTGTTGATGTAGCCCTAAGCATAGACCAGCGAAAATCACTTTCATGGAAAGGGGTTGCCAAGCTTCCAAAAAACTACGAGTTGCCTGAAATCTCAGCAAACACTTTTTCACCCAATTTGATGATACTTTCAGGTAATGATCAGTACCCCAATCCCACTTGGCTCGCCAAATTTCATTCTTCTAGGTTAAACCGTTCTTTAACAGTAACCGTTTTCATTTTGAGGTTTCACTCTGTTTTCTCCTATAGGGATACATGTATTTGGAACTCTAAATAAAACAAGGTTTGTGCTAGCTCTTTGAAACTTGACACAATATAGTAGTTTCAAGTTCTATCTCGATGGTCTGTTTGCTGTTGATGTAGCCTTAAGCAGAGACTGGCGAGAATCACTTTCATGGAAAGGGCCTGCCAAGCTTCCAAAAAACTACTAGTTGCCTGAAATCTCAGCAAACACTATTTCAGCCAATCTTGATGATACTTTCAGGTAATGATAAGTACACCAATCCCACTTGGCTCGCCAAATTTCGTTCTTCTAGGTTAAACTGTTCGTTTGCAGTAACCGTTTACATTTTGAGATTTCACTCTGTTTTCTCCTATAGGGATACATGTGTTTGGAACTCTAAATCAAACACGGTTTGTGCTAGCTCTTTGAAACTAGACACAATAAAGCAGTTTCAAGTTCTATCTCTATGGTTTGTTTGCTGTTGATGTAGCCCTAAGCAGAGACTGGCGAGAATCTCTTTCATGGAAAGGGTTTGCCAAGCTTCCAAAAAACTACGAGTTGCCTGAAATCTCAGCAAACACTTTTTCACCCAATCTTGATGATACTTTCAGGTAATGATCAGAACACCAATCCCACTTGGCTTGCCAAATTTCGTTCTTCTAGGTTAAACCGTTTGTTTGCAGTAACCGTTTTCATTTTGAGGTTTCACTCTATTTTCTCTGATAGGGATACAAGTATTTGGAACTCAAAATCAATCATGGTTTGTGCTAACTCTTTGAAACTTGACAAAATAAAGCAGTTTCAAGTTCTATCTCTATGGTTTGTTTGCTGTTGATGTAGCCCTAAGCAGAGACTGGCCAGAATCACTTTCATGGAAAGGGCTTGCCAAGCTTCCAAAAAACTACGAGTTGCCTGAAATCTCAGCAAAAACTTTTTCACCCAATCTTGATGATACTTTCAGGTAATGATCAGTACACCAATCCCACTTGTCTCGCCAAATTTCGTTCTTGAAGGTTAAACCGTTCCTTTGCAGTAACCGTTTTCATTTTGAGGTTTCACTCTGTTTTCTCCTATAGGGATACATGTGTTTGGAACTCTAAATCAAACACGGTTTGTGCTAGCTCTTTGAAACTTGACGCAATAAAGCAGTTTCAAGTTCTATCTCTATGGTTTGTTTGCTGTTGATGTAGCCCTAAGCAGAGACTGGCGAGAATCACTTTCATGGAAAGGGCTTGCCAAGCTTCCAAAAAACTACGAGTTGCCTGAAATCTCAGCAAACACTTTTTCACCCAATCTTGATAATACGTTCTGGTAATGATCAGTACACCAATCCCACTTGGCTCGCCAAATTTCGTTTTTCTAAGTTAAAACGTTCGTTTGCAGTAACCGTTTTCATTTTGAGGTTTCACTCTGTTTTCTCCTATAGGGATACATGTATTTGGAACTCTAAATCAAACACGGTTTGTGCTAGCTCTTAGAAACTTGACACAATAAAGCAGTTTTAAGTTCTATCTCTATGGTTTGTTTGCTGTTTATGTAGCCCTAAGCAGAGACTGGTGAGAATCACTTTCATGGAAAGGCCTTGCCAAGCTACCAAAAAACTACGAGTTGCCTGAAATCTCAGCAAACACTTTTTCACCCAATCTTGATGATACTTTCAGGTAATGATCAGAACACCAATCCCACTTGGCTCGCCAAATTTCGTTCTTCTAGGTGAAACCGTTTGTTTGCAGTAACCGTTTTCGTTTTGAGGTTTCACTCTGTTTTCTCCTATAGGGATACATGTATTTGGAACTCTAAATCAAACACGGTTTGTGCTAGCTCTTTGAAACTAGACACAATAAAGCAGTTTCAAGTTCTATCTCTATGGTTTTTTTGCTCATGATGTAGCCCTAAGCAGAGACTGGCGAGAATCACTTTCATGGAAAGGTCTTGCCAAGCTTCCAAAAAACTACGAGTTGCCTGAAATCTCAGCAAACACTTTTTCACCCAAACTTGATGATACTTTCAGGTAATGATCAGTACACCAATCCCACTTTACTCGCCAAATTTTGTTCTTCCAGGTTAAACCGTTCGTTTGCAGTAACCGTTTACATTTTGAGGTTTCACTCTGTTTTCTCCTATCGGGATACATGTGTTTGGAAGTCTAAATAAACACGGTTTGTGCTAGCTCTTTGAAACTAGACACAATAAAGCAGTTTCAAGTTCTATCTCTATGGTTTGTTTGCTGTTGATGTAGCCCTAAGCAGAGACTGGCGAGAATCTCTTTCATGGAAAGGGTTTGCCAAGCTTCCAAAAAACTACGAGTTGCCTGAAATCTCAGCAAACACTTTTTCACCCAATCTTGATGATACTTTCAGGTAATGATCAGAACACCAATCCCACTTGGCTTGCCAAATTTCGTTCTTCTAGGTTAAACCGTTTGTTTGCAGTAACCGTTTTCATTTTGAGGTTTCACACTATTTTCTCTGATAGGGATACAAGTATTTGGAACTCAAAATCAATCATGGTTTGTGCTAACTCTTTGAAACTTGACAAAATAAAGCAGTTTCAAGTTCTATCTCTATGGTTTGTTTGCTGTTGATGTAGCCCTAAGCAGAGACTGGCCAGAATCACTTTCATGGAAAGGGCTTGCCAAGCTTCCAAAAAACTACGAGTTGCCTGAAATCTCAGCAAAAACTTTTTCACCCAATCTTGATGATACTTTCAGGTAATGATCAGTACACCAATCCCACTTGTCTCGCCAAATTTCGTTCTTGAAGGTTAAACCGTTCCTTTGCAGTAACCGTTTTCATTTTGAGGTTTCACTCTGTTTTCTCCTATAGGGATACATGTGTTTGGAACTCTAAATCAAACACGGTTTGTGCTAGCTCTTTGAAACTTGACGCAATAAAGCAGTTTCAAGTTCTATCTCTATGGTTTGTTTGCTGTTGATGTAGCCCTAAGCAGAGACTGGCGAGAATCACTTTCATGGAAAGGGCTTGCCAAGCTTCCAAAAAACTACGAGTTGCCTGAAATCTCAGCAAACACTTTTTCACCCAATCTTGATAATACGTTCTGGTAATGATCAGTACACCAGTCCCACTTGGCTCGCCAAATTTCGTTTTTCTAAGTTAAAACGTTCGTTTGCAGTAACCGTTTTCATTTTGAGGTTTCACTCTGTTTTCTCCTATAGGGATACATGTATTTGGAACTCTAAATCAAACACGGTTTGTGCTAGCTCTTAGAAACTTGACACAATAAAGCAGTTTTAAGTTCTATCTCTATGGTTTGTTTGCTGTTTATGTAGCCCTAAGCAGAGACTGGCGAGAATCACTTTCATGGAAAGGCCTTGCCAAGCTACCAAAAAACTACGAGTTGCCTGAAATCTCAGCAAACACTTTTTCACCCAAACTTGATGATACTTTCAGGTAATGATCAGAACACCAATCCCACTTGGCTCGCCAAATTTCGTTCTTCTAGGTGAAACCGTTTGTTTGCAGTAACCGTTTTCGTTTTGAGGTTTCACTCTGTTTTCTCCTATAGGGATTCAAGTATTTGGAACTCTAAATCAAACACGGTTTGTGCTAGCTCTTTCAAACTTCACACAATAAAGCAGTTTCAAGTTCTATCTCTATGGTTTGTTTGCTGTTGATGTAGCCCTAAGCAGAGACTGGCACGAATGACTGTCATTAAAAAGGCTTGCCAAGCTTCCAAAAAACTACGAGTTTCCTGAAATCTCAGCAAACACTACTTCACCCAATCTTGACGATACTTTCAGGTAATGATCAGTACACCAATCCACTTGGCTGGCCAAATTTCGTTCTTCTTGGTTAAACCGTTCGTTTGCAGTATCCGTTTTCATTTTGAGGTTTCACTCTGTTTTCTCCTATAGGGATGCATGTATTTGGAACTCTAAATCAAACACGGTTTGTGCTAACTCCTTGAAACTTGACAAAATAAAGCAGTTTCAAGTTCTATCTCTATGGATTGTTTGCTGTTGATGTAGCCCTAAGCAGGGACTGGCGAGAATCACTTTCATGGAAAGCTCTTGCCAAGCTTCCAAAAAACTACGAGTTGCCTGATATCTCAGCAAACACTTTTTCACCCAATCTTGATGATAATTTCAGGTAATGATCAGTACACCAATCCCACTTGGCTCGCCAAATTTCGTTGTTCTAGGTTAAACCGTTCGTTTGCAGTAACCGTTTTCATTTTGAGGTTTCACTCTGTTTTCTCCTATAGGGATACTTGTATTTGGAACTCTAAATGAAACACGGTTTGTGCTAGCTCTTTGAAACTTGACACAATAAAGCAGTTTCAAGTTCTATCTCTATGGTTTGTTTTCTGTTGATGTATCCCTAAGCAGAGACTGCGAGAATCACTTTCTTGGAAAGTGCTTTCCAAGCTTCCAAAAAACTACAAGTTGCCTGAATCTCAGCAAACACCTTTTCACCCAATCTTGATGATACTTTTAGGTAATGATCAGTACACCAATCCCACTTGGCTCGCCAAATTTCGTTCTTCTAGGTTAAACCGTTGGTTTGCAGTAACCATTTTCATTTTGAGGTTTCACTCTGTTTTCTCCTATAGGGATACATGTATTTGGAACTCTAAATCAAACACGGTTTGTGCTAACTCTTTGAAACTTAACACAATAAAGCAGTTTCAAGTTCTGTCTCTATGGTTTGTTTGCTGTTGATGTAGCCCTAAGCATAGACCAGCGAAAATCACTTTCATGGAAAGGGGTTGCCAAGCTTCCAAAAAACTACGAGTTGCCTGAAATCTCAGCAAACACTTTTTCACCCAATTTGATGATACTTTCAGGTAATGATCAGTACCCCAATCCCACTTGGCTCGCCAAATTTCATTCTTCTAGGTTAAACCGTTCTTTAACAGTAACCGTTTTCATTTTGAGGTTTCACTCTGTTTTCTCCTATAGGGATACATGTATTTGGAACTCTAAATAAAACACGGTTTGTGCTAGCTCTTTGAAACTTGACACAATATAGTAGTTTCAAGTTCTATCTCGATGGTCTGTTTGCTGTTGATGTAGCCTTAAGCAGAGACTGGTGAGAATCACTTTCATGGAAAGGGCTTGCCAAGCTTCCAAAAAACTACGAGTTGCCTGAAATCTCAGCAAACACTTTTTCACCCAATCTTGATGATACTTTCAGGTAATGATCAGTACAGCAATCCCACTTGGCTCGCCAAATTTCGTTCTTCTAGGTTAAACCGTTCGTTTGCAGTAACCATTTTTATTTAGAGGTTTCACTCTGTTTTCTCCTATTGGGATACATGTGTTTGGAACTCTAAATCAAACACGGTTTGTGCTAGCTCTTTGAAACTTGACACAATAAAGCAGTTTAGAGTTCTGTCTCTATGGTTTGTTTGCTGTTGATGTAGCCCTAAGCATAGACCAGCGAAAATCACTTTCATGGAAAGGGGTTGCCAAGCTTCCAAAAAACTACGAGTTGCCTGAAATCTCAGCAAACATTTTTTCACCCAATTTGATGATACTTTCAGGTAATGATCAGTACCCCAATCCCACTTGGCTCTCCAAATTTCATTTTTCTAGGTTAAACCGTTCTTTAACAGTAACCGTTTTCATTTTGAGGTTTCACTCTGTTTTCTCCTATAGGGATACATCTGTTTGTAACTCTAAATCAAACACGGTTTGTGCTAGCTCTTTGAAACTTGACACAATATAGTAGTTTCAAGTTCTATCTCGATGGTCTGTTTGCTGTTGATGTAGCATTAAGCAGAGACTGGCGAGAATCACTTTCATGAAAAGGGCCTGCCAAGCTTCCAAAAAACTACGAGTTGCCTGAAATCTCAGCAAACACTATTTCAGCCAATCTTGATGATACTTTCAGGTAATGATAAGTTCACCAATCCCACTTGGCTCGCCAAATTTCGTTCTTCTAGGTTAAACTGTTCGTTTGCAGTAACCGTTTACATTTTGAGGTTTCACTCTGTTTTCTCCTATAGGGATACATGTGTTTGGAACTCTAAATCAAACACGGTTTGTGCTAGCTCTTTGAAACTAGACACAATAAAGCAGTTTCAAGTTCTATCTCTATGGTTTTTTTGCTCATGATGTAGCCCTAAGCAGAGACTGGCGAGAATCACTTTCATGGAAAGGTCTTGCCAAGCTTCCAAAAAACTACGAGTTGCCTGAAATCTCAGCAAACACTTTTTCACCCAAACTTGATGATACTTTCAGGTAATGATCAGTACACCAATCCCACTTTACTCGCCAAATTTTGTTCTTCCAGGTTAAACCGTTCGTTTGCAGTAACCGTTTACATTTTGAGGTTTCACTCTGTTTTCTCCTATCGGGATACATGTGTTTGGAAGTCTAAATCAAACACGGTTTGTGCTAGCTCTTTGAAACTAGACACAATAAAGCAATTTCAAGTTCTATCTCTATGGTTTGTTTGCTGTTGATGTAGCCCTAAGCAGAGACTGGCGAGAATCACTTTCATGGAAAGGGTTTGCCAAGCTTCCAAAAAACTACGAGTTGCCTGAAATCTCAGCAAACACTTTTTCACCCAATCTTGATGATAATTTCAGGTAATGATCAGAACATTAATCCCACTTGGCTTGCCAAATTTCGTTCTTCTAGGTTAAACCGTTTGTTTGCAGTAACCGTTTTCATTTTGAGGTTTCACTCTATTTTCTCTGATAGGGATACAAGTATTTGGAACTCAAAATCAATCATGGTTTGTGCTAACTCTTTGAAACTTGACAAAATAAAGCAGTTTCAAGTTCTATCTCTATGGTTTGTTTGCTGTTGATGTAGCCCTAAGCAGAGACTGGCCAGAATCACTTTCATGGAAAGGGCTTGCCAAGCTTCCAAAAAACTACGAGTTGCCTGAAATCTCAGCAAAAACTTTTTCACCCAATCTTGATGATACTTTCAGGTAATGATCAGTACACCAATCCCACTTGTCTCGCCAAATTTCGTTCTTCTAGGTTAAACCGTTCCTTTGCAGTAACCGTTTTCATTTTGAGGTTTCACTCTGTTTTCTCCTATAGGGATACATGTGTTTGGAACTCTAAATCAAACACGGTTTGTGCTAGCTCTTTGAAACTTGACGCAATAAAGCAGTTTCAAGTTCTATCTCTATGGTTTGTTTGCTGTTGATGTAGCCCCTAGCAGAGACTGGCGAGAATCACTTTCTTGGAAAGGGCTTGCCAAGCTTCCAAAAAACTACGAGTTGCCTGAAATCTCAGCAAACACTTTTTCACCCAATCTTGATAATACGTTCTGGTAATGATCAGTACACCAATCCCACTTGGCTCGCCAAATTTCGTTTTTCTATGTTAAAACGTTCGTTTGCAGTAACCGTTTTCATTTTGAGGTTTCACTCTGTTTTCTCCTATAGGGATACATGTATTTGGAACTCTAAATCAAACACGGTTTGTGCTAGCTCTTAGAAACTTGACAAAATAAAGCAGTTTTAAGTTCTATCTCTATGGTTTGTTTGCTGTTTATGTAGCCCTAAGCAGAGACTGGCGAGAATCACTTTCATGGAAAGGCCTTGCCAAGCTACCAAAAAACTTCGAGTTGCCTGAAATCTCAGCAAACACTTTTTCACCCAATCTTGATGATACTTTCAGGTAATGATCAGAACACCAATCCCACTTGGCTCGCCAAATTTCGTTCTTCTAGGTGAAACCGTTTGTTTGCAGTAACCGTTTTCGTTTTGAGGTTTCACTCTGTTTTCTCCTATAGGGATACATGTATTTGGAACTCTAAATCAAACACGGTTTGTGCTAGCTCTTTGAAACTTGACACAATAAAGCAGTGTCACGTTCTATCTCTATGGTTTGTTTGGTGTTGATGTAGCCCTAAGCAGAGACTGGCGAGAATCACTTTCATGGAAAGGCCTTGCCAAGCTACCAAAAAACTACGAGTTGCCTGAAATCTCAGCAAACACTTTTTCACCCAATCTTGATGATACTTTCAGGTAATGATCAGTACAGCAATCCCACTTGGCTCGCCAAATTTTGTTCTTCTAGGTTAAACCGTTCGTTTGCAGGAACCGTTTTCATTTTGAGGTTTCACTCTATTTTCTCTGATAGGGATACAAGTATTTGGAACTCTAAATCAATCATGGTTTGTGCTAACTCTTTGAAACTTGACAAAATAAAGCAGTTTCAAGTTCTATCTCTATGGTTTGTTTGCTGTTGATGTAGCCCTAAGTAGAGACTGCCCAGAATCACTTTCATGGAAAGGGCTTGCCAAGCTTCCAAAAAACTACGAGTTGCCAGAAATCTCAGCAAACACTTTTTCACCCAATCTTGATGATACTTTCAGGTAATGATCAGTACACCAATCCCACTTGTCTCGCCAAATTTCGTTCTTGAAGGTTAAACCGTTCGTTTGCAGTAACCGTTTTCATTTTGAGGTTTCACTCTGTTTTCTCCTATAGGGATACATGTATTTGGAACTCTAAATCAAACACGGTTTGTGCTAGCTCTTTCAAACTTCACACAATAAAGCAGTTTCAAGTTCTATCTCTATGGTTTGTTTGCTGTTGATGTAGCCCTAAGCAGAGACTGGCACGAATGACTGTCATTAAAAAGGCTTGCCAAGCTTCCAAAAAACTACGAGTTTCCTGAAATCTCAGCAAACACTACTTCACCCAATCGTGACGATACTTTCAGGTAATGATCAGTACACCAATCCCACTTGGCTGGCCAAATTTCGTTCTTCTTGGTTAAACCGTTCGTTTGCAGTATCCGTTTTCATTTTGAGGTTTCACTCTGTTTTCTCCTATAGGGATGCATGTATTTGGAACTCTAAATCAAACACGGTTTGTGCTAACTCCTTGAAACTTGACAAAATAAAGCAGTTTAAAGTTCTATCTCTATGGATTGTTTGCTGTTGATGTAGCCCTAAGCAGAGACTGGCGAGAATCACTTTCATGGAAAGCTCTTGCCAAGCTTCCAAAAAACTACGAGTTGCCTGATATCTCAGCAAACACTTTTTCACCCAATCTTGATGATAATTTCAGATAATGATCAGTACACCAATCCCACTTGGCTCGCCAAATTTCGTTGTTCTAGGTTAAACCGTTCGTTTGCAGTAACCGTTTTCATTTTGAGGTTTCACTCTGTTTTCTCCTATAGGGATACTTGTATTTGGAACTCTAAATGAAACACGGTTTGTGCTAGCTCTTTGAAACTTGACACAATAAAGCAGTTTCAAGTTCTATCTCTATGGTTTGTTTTCTGTTGATGTATCCCTAAGCAGAGACTGCGAGAATCACTTTCTTGGAAAGGGCTTTCCAAGCTTCCAAAAAACTACAAGTTGCCTGAATCTCAGCAAACACCTTTTCACCCAATCTTGATGATACTTTTAGGTAATGATCAGTACACCAATCCCACTTGGCTCGCCAAATTTCGTTCTTCTAGGTTAAACCGTTGGTTTGCAGTAACCATTTTTATTTTGAGGTTTCACTCTGTTTTCTCCTATAGGGATACATGTATTTGGAACTCTAAATCAAACACGGTTTGTGCTAACTCTTTGAAACTTAACACAATAAAGCAGTTTCAAGTTCTATCTCTATGGTTTGTTTGATGTTGATGTAGCCCTAAGCAGAGACTGGCGAGAATCACTTTCATGGAAAGGGCTTGGAAGCTTCCAAAAAACTACGAGTTTCCTGAAATCTCAGCAAACACGTTTTCACCCAATCTTGATGATACTTTCAGGTAATGATCAGTACACCAATCCTACTTGGCTCGCCAAATTTTATTCTTCTAGGTTAAACCGTTCGTTTGCAGTAACCGTTTTCATTTTGAGGTTTCACTCTGTTTTCTCCTATAGGGATACTTGTATTTGCAACTTTAAATGAAACACGGTTTCTGCTAGCTCTTTCAAACTTGACACAATAGAGCAGTTTCAAGTTCTATCTTTATGGTTTGTTTGCTTTTGATGTATCCCTAAGCAGAGACTGCGAGAATCACTTTCACGGAAAAGGCTTTCCAAGCTTCCAAAAAACTCCTAGTTGCCTGAAATCTCAGCAAACACCTTTTCACCCATTCTTGATGATACTTTTAGGTAATGATCAGTACACCAATCCCACTTGGCTCGCCAAATTTCGTTCTTCTACGTTAAACCGTTCGTTTGCAGTTACCGTTTTCATTTTGAGGTTTCACTCTGTTTTCTCCTATAGGGATACATGTATTTGGAACGCTAAATCAAACATGGTTTGTGCTAGCTCTTTGAAACTTAACACAATAAAGCAGTTTCAAGTTCTATCACTATGGTTTGTTTGCTGTTGATGTAACCCTAAGCAGAGACAGGTGAAAATCCCTCTCATGGAAAGGGGTTGCCAAGCTTCCAAAAAACTACGAGTTGCCTGAAATCTCAGCAAACACTTTTTCTCCCAATCTTGATGATACTTTCAGGTAATGATAAGTACACCCATCCCAGTTGGCTCGCCAAATTTCGTTCTTCTAGGTTAAACCGTTCGTTTGCAGTAACCGTTTTCATGTTGAGGTTTCACTCTGTTTTCTCCTAAAGGGAAACATGTATTTGGAACTCTGAATCAAACACGGTTTGTGCTAGCTCTTTGAAACTTGACACAATAAAGCAGTTTCAAGTTCTATCTCTATGGTTTGTTTGCTGTTAATGCAGGCCTAAGCAGAGACGGGCGAGAATCACTTTCATGGAAAGGGCTTGACAAGCTTCCAAAAAACTACGAGTTGCCTGAAATCTCAGTAAACACTTTTTCACCCAATATTGATGATACTTTCAGGTAATTATCAGTGCACCAATCCCACTTGGCTGGCCAAATTTCGTTCTTCTTGGTTAAACCGTTCGTTTGCAGTAACCGTTTTCATTTTGAGGTTTCACTCTGTTTTCTCCTATAGGGATACATGTATTTGGAACTCTAAATCAAACACGGTTTGTGCTAGCTCTTTTAAACTTCACACAATAAAGCAGTTTCAAGTTCTATCTCTATGGTTTTTTTGCTGTTGATGTAGCCCTAAGCAGAGACTGGCGAGAATCACTTTTATGGAAAGGGCTTGCCAAGATTCCAAAAAACTACGAGTTGCCTGAAATCTCAGCAAACACTTTTTCACCCAATCTTGATGATAATTTCAGGTAATGATCAGTACACCAATCCCACTTGGCTCGGCAAATTTCATTGTTCTAGGTTAAACCATTCGTTTGAAGTAACCGTTTTCATTTTGAGGTTCACTCTGCTTTCTCCCATAGGGATACTTGTATTTGCAACTGTAAATGAAACACGGTTTGTGCTAGCTCTTTGAAACTTGACACAATAAAGCAGTTTCAAGTTCTATCTCTATGGTTTGTTTGCTGTTGATGTAGCCCTAAGCAAAGACTGGCACGAATGACTGTCATTAAAAAGGCTTGCCAAGCTTCCAAAAAACTACGAGTTTCCTGAAATCTCAGCAAACACTACTTCACCCAATCTTGATGATACTTTCAGGTAATGATCAGTACACCAATCCCACTTGGCTGGCCAAATTTCGTTCTTCTTGGTTAAACCGTTCGTTTGCAGTATCCGTTTTCATTTTGAGGTTTCACTCTGTTTTCTCCTATATGGATGCATGTATTTGGAACTCTAAATCAAACACGGTTTGTGCTAACTCCTTGAAACTTGACAAAATAAAGCAGTTTCAAGTTCTATCTCTATGGATTGTTTGCTGTTGATGTAGCCCTAAGCAGAGACTGGCGAGAATCACTTTCATGGAAAGGGCTTGCCAAGCTTCCAAAAAACTACGAGTTGCCTGATATCTCAGCAAACACTTTTTCACCCAATCTTGATGATAATTTCAGGTAATGATCAGTACACCAATCCCACTTGGCTCGCCAAATTTCGTTGTTCTAGGTTAAACCGTTCGTTTGCAGTAACCGTTTTCATTTTGAGGTTTCACTCTGTTTTCTCTTATAGGGATACTTGTATTTGGAACTCTAAATGAAACACGGTTTGTGCTAGCTCTTTGAAACTTGACACAATAAAGCAGTTTCAAGTTCTATCTCTATGGTTTGTTTTCTGTTGATGTATCCCTAAGCAGAGACTGCGAGAATCACTTTCTTGGAAAGGGCTTTCCAAGCATCCAAAAAACTACGAGTTGCCTGAATCTCAGCAAACACCTTTTCACCCAATCTTGATGATACTTTTAGGTAA
The DNA here is from genome assembly GCF_052094955.1 of Ictidomys tridecemlineatus. Taxonomy (NCBI): domain Eukaryota; kingdom Metazoa; phylum Chordata; class Mammalia; order Rodentia; family Sciuridae; genus Ictidomys; species Ictidomys tridecemlineatus. The sequence continues at coordinate 39,597 of NW_027522438.1, forward strand.
TGATCAGTACACCAATCCCACTTGGCTCGCCAAATTTCGTTCTTCTAGGTTAAACCGTTGGTTTGCAGTAACCATTTTTATTTTGAGGTTTCACTCTGTTTTCTCCTATAGGGATACATGTATTTGGAACTCTAAATCAAACACGGTTTGTGCTAACTCTTTGAAACTTAACACAATAAAGCAGTTTCAAGTTCTATCTCTATGGTTTGTTTGATGTGGATGTAGCCCTAAGCAGAGACTGGCGAGAATCACTTTCATGGAAAGGGCTTGGAAGCTTCCAAAAAACTACGAGTTTCCTGAAATCTCAGCAAACACGTTTTCACCCAATCTTGATGATACTTTCAGGTAATGATCAGTACAGCAATCCCACTTGGCTCACCAAATTTCATTCTTCTAGGTTAAACCGTTCGTTTGCAGTAACCGTTTTCATTTTGAGGTTTCACTCTGTTTTCTCCTATAGGGATACTTGTATTTGCAACTTTAAATGAAACACGGTTTGTGCTAGCTCTTTCAAACTTGACACAATAAAGCAGTTTCAAGTTCTATCTTTATAGTTTGTTTGCTGTTGATGTATCCCTAAGCAGAGACTGCGAGAATCACTTTCACGGAAAAGGCTTTCCAAGCTTCCAAAAAACTCCTAGTTGCCTGAAATCTCAGCAAACACCTTTTCACCCATTCTTGATGATACTTTTAGGTAATGATCAGTACACCAATCCCACTTGGCTCGCCAAATTTCGTTCTTCTACGTTAAACCGTTCGTTTGCAGTAACCGTTTTCATTTTGAGGTTTCACTCTGTTTTCTCCTATAGGGATACATGTATTTGGAACGCTAAATCAAACATGGTTTGTGCTAGCTCTTTGAAACTTAACACAATAAAGCAGTTTCAAGTTCTATCACTATGGTTTGTTTGCTGTTGATGTAACCCTAAGCAGAGACAGGTGAAAATCCCTCTCATGGAAAGGGGTTGCCAAGTTTCCAAAAAACTACGAGTTGCCTGAAATCTCAGCAAACACTTTTTCTCCCAATCTTGATGATACTTTCAGGTAATGATAAGTACACCAATCCCAGTTGGCTCGCCAAATTTCGTTCTTCTAGGTTAAACACTTCGTTTGCAGTAACCGTTTTCATTTTGAGGTTTCACTCTGTTTTCTCCTAAAGGGATACATGTATTTGGAACTCTGAATCAAACACGGTTTGTGCTAGCTCTTTGAAACTTGACACAATAAAGCAGTTTCAAGTTCTATCTCTATGGTTTGTTTGCTGTTAATGCAGCCCTAAGCAGAGAGGGGCGAGAATCACTTTCATGGAAAGGGCTTGACAAGCTTCCAAAAAACTACGAGTTGCCCGAAATCTCAGCAAACACTTTTTCACCCAATCTTGATGATACTTTCAGGTAATTATCAGTGCACCAATACGACTTGGCTCGCCAAATTTCGTTCTTCTAGGTTAAACCGTTCGTTTGCAGTAACCGTTTTCATTTTGAGGTTTCACTGTGTTTTCTCATATAGGGATACATGTATTTGGAACTCTAAATCAAACACGGTTTGTGCTAGCTCTTTGAACCTTGACACAATAAAGCAGTTTCAAGTTCTATCTCTATGGTTTGTTTGCTGTTGATGTAGCCCTAAGCAGAGACTGGTGAGAATGACTTTCATTAAAAGGGCTTGCAAAGCTTCCAAAAAACTAAGAGTTTCCTGAAATCTCAGCAAACACTTTTTCACCCAATCTTGATGATACTTTCAGGTAATGATCAGTACACCAATCCCACTTGGCTTGTCAAATGTCGTTCTTCTAGGTTAAACCGTTCGTTTGCAGTAACCATTTTCATTTTGAGGTTTCACTCTATTTGCTCCTATAGGGATACATGTATTTGGAACTCTAAATCAAACACGGTAGTGCTAGCTCTTTGAAACTTGACACAATAAAGCAGTTTCAAGTTCTATCTCTATGGTTTGTTTGCTGTTGATGTAGGCCTAAGCAGAGACTGGCGAGAATCACTTTCATAGAAAGGGCTTGACAAGCTTCCAAAAAACTACGAGTTGAATGAAATCTCAGCAAACACTTTTTTACCCAATCTTGATGATACTTTCAGGTACAGATTAGTACACCAATCCCACTTGGCTCGCCAAATTTCGTTCTTCTAGGTAAAACAATTCGTTTACAGTAACCGTTTTCATTTTGAGGTTTCACGCTGTTTTCTATTATAGGGATACATGTATTTGGAAGTCTAAATCAAACACGGTTTGTGCTAGCTCTTTGAAACTTGACACAATCAAGCAGTTTCAAGTTCTATCTCTATGGTTTTTTTGCTGTTGATGTAGCCCTAAGCAGAGACTGGTGAGAATCACTTTCATGGAAAGGGCTTACCAAGCTTCCAAAAAACTACGAGTTGCCTGAAATCTCAGCAAACACTTTTTCAGCCAATCTTGATGATACTTTCAGGTAATGATCAGTACACCAATCCCACTTGGCTCGAAAAATTTCGTTCTTCTAGGTTAAACCTTTCCTTTGCAGTAACTGTTTTCATTTTGAGGTTTCACTCTGTTTTCTCCTATAGGGATACATGTATTTGGAACTCTAAATCAAACACGGTTTGTGCTAGCTCTTTGAAACTTGACACAATGAAGCAGTTTCAACTTCTATCTCTATGGTTTGTTTGCTGTTGATGTAGCCCTAAGCAGAGACTGGCGAGAATCATTTTCATGGAAAGGGCTTGCCAAGCTTCCAAAAAACTACGAGTTTCCTGAAATCTCAGCAAACACTTTTTTACCCAATCTTGATGATACTTTCAGGTAATGATCAGTACACCAATCCCACTTGGCTTGTCAAATGTCGTTCTTTTAGGTTAAACCTTTCATTTGCTGTAACCATTTTCATTTTGAGGTTTCACTCTCTTTTCTCCTATAGGGATACATGTATGTGGAACTCTAAATCAAACACGGTTTTTGCTAGCTCTTTGAAACTTGACACAATAAAGCAGTTTCAAGTTCTTTCTCTAAGGTTTGTTTGCTGTTGATGTAGCCCTAAGCAGAGACTGGCGAGAATCACTTTCATGGAAAGGGCTTGCCAAGCTTCCAAAAAACTACGAGTTGCCTGAAATCTCAGCAAACACTTTTTCACCGAATCTGATGATACTTTCAGGTAATGATCAGTACACTAATCCCACTTGGCTCGTCAAATTTGGTTCTTCTAAGTTAAACCTCTCGTTTGCAGTAACCGTTTTCATTTTGAGGTTTCACTCTGTTTTCTCCTATAGGGATACTTGTATTTGCAACTTTAAATGAAACACGGTTTGTGCTAGCTCTTTGAATCTTGACACAATAAAGCAGTTTCAAGTTCTATCTTTATGGTTAGTTTGCTGTTGATGTATCCCTAAGCAGAGACTGAGAGAATCACTTTCACGGAAAAGGCTTTCCAAGCTTCCAAAAAACTCCTAGTTGCCTGAAATCTCAGCAAACACCTTTTCACCCATTCTTGATGATACTTTTAGGTAATGATCAGTACACCAATCCCACTTGGCTCGCCAAATTTCGTTCTTCTAGGTTAAACCGTTCGTTTGCAGTAACCGTTTTCATTTTGAGATTTCACTCTGTTTTCTCCTATAGGGATACATGTATTTGGAACGCTAAATCAAACATGGTTTGTTCTAGCTCTTTGAAACTTAACACAATAAAGCAGTTTCAAGTTCTATCACTATGGTTTGTTTGCTGTTGATGTAAACCTAAGCAGAGACAGGTGAAAATCCCTCTCATGGAAAGGGGTTGCCAAGTTTCCAAAAAACTACGAGTTGCCTGAAATCTCAGCAAACACTTTTTCTCCCAATCTTGATGATACTTTCAGGTAATGATAAGTACACCAATCCCAGTTGGCTCGCCAAATTTCGTTCTTCTAGGTTAAACACTTCGTTTGCAGTAACCGTTTTCATTTTGAGGTTTCACTCTGTTTTCTCCTAAAGGGATACATGTATTTGGAACTCTGAATCAAACACGGTTTGTGCTAGCTCTTTGAAACTTGACACAATAAAGCAGTTTCAAGTTCTATCTCTATGGTTTGTTTGCTGTTAATGCAGCCCTAAGCAGAGAGGGGCGAGAATCACTTTCATGGAAAGGGCTTGACAAGCTTCCAAAAAACTACGAGTTGCCCGAAATCTCAGCAAAAACTTTTTCACCCAATCTTGATGATACTTTCAGGTAATTATCAGTGCACCAATACGACTTGGCTCGCCAAATTTGGTTCTTCTAGGTTAAACCGTTCGTTTGCAGTAACCGTTTTCATTTTGAGGTTTCACTGTGTTTTCTCATATAGGGATACATGTATTTGGAACTCTAAATCAAACACGGTTTGTGCTAGCTCTTTGAACCTTGACACAATAAAGCAGTTTCAAGTTCTATCTCTATGGTTTGTTTGCTGTTGATGTAGCCCTAAGCAGAGACTGGTGAGAATGACTTTCATTAAAAGGGCTTGCAAAGCTTCCAAAAAACTAAGAGTTTCCTGAAATCTCAGCAAACACTTTTTCACCCAATCTTGATGATACTTTCAGGTAATGATCAGTACACCAATCCCACTTGGCTTGTCAAATGTCGTTCTTCTAGGTTAAACCGTTCGTTTGCAGTAACCATTTTCATTTTGAGGTTTCACTCTATTTGCTCCTATAGGGATACATGTATTTGGAACTCTAAATCAAACACGGTAGTGCTAGCTCTTTGAAACTTGACACAATAAAGCAGTTTCAAGTTCTATCTCTATGGTTTGTTTGCTGTTGATGTAGGCCTAAGCAGAGACTGGCGAGAATCACTTTCATAGAAAGGGCTTGACAAGCTTCCAAAAAACTACGAGTTGAATGAAATCTCAGCAAACACTTTTTTACCCAATCTTGATGATACTTTCAGGTACAGATTAGTACACCAATCCCACTTGGCTCGCCAAATTTCGTTCTTCTAGGTAAAACAATTCGTTTACAGTAACCGTTTTCATTTTGAGGTTTCACGCTGTTTTCTTTTATAGGGATACATGTATTTGGAAGTCTAAATCAAACACGGTTTGTGCTAGCTCTTTGAAACTTGACACAATCAAGCAGTTTCAAGTTCTATCTCTATGTTTTTTTTGCTGTTGATGTAGCCCTAAGCAGAGACTGGTGAGAATCACTTTCATGGAAAGGGCTTACCAAGCTTCCAAAAAACTACGAGTTGCCTGAAATCTCAGCAAACACTTTTTCAGCCAATCTTGATGATACTTTCAGGTAATGATCAGTACACCAATCCCACTTGGCTCGAAAAATTTCGTTCTTCTAGGTTAAACCTTTCCTTTGCAGTAACTGTTTTCATTTTGAGGTTTCACTCTGTTTTCTCCTATAGGGATACATGTATTTGGAACTCTAAATCAAACACGGTTTGTGCTAGCTCTTTGAAACTTGACACAATGAAGCAGTTTCAACTTCTATCTCTATGGTTTGTTTGCTGTTGATGTAGCCCTAAGCAGAGACTGGCGAGAATCATTTTCATGGAAAGGGCTTGCCAAGCTTCCAAAAAACTACGAGTTTCCTGAAATCTCAGCAAACACTTTTTTACCCAATCTTGATGATACTTTCAGGTAATGATCAGTACACCAATCCCACTTGGCTTGTCAAATGTCGTTCTTTTAGGTTAAACCTTTCATTTGCTGTAACCATTTTCATTTTGAGGTTTCACTCTCTTTTCTCCTATAGGGATACATGTATGTGGAACTCTAAATCAAACACGGTTTTTGCTAGCTCTTTGAAACTTGACACAATAAAGCAGTTTCAAGTTCTTTCTCTAAGGTTTGTTTGCTGTTGATGTAGCCCTAAGCAGAGACTGGCGAGAATCACTTTCATGGAAAGGGCTTGCCAAGCTTCCAAAAAACTACGAGTTGCCTGAAATCTCAGCAAACACTTTTTCACCGAATCTGATGATACTTTCAGGTAATGATCAGTACACTAATCCCACTTGGCTCGTCAAATTTGGTTCTTCTAAGTTAAACCTCTCGTTTGCAGTAACCGTTTTCATTTTGAGGTTTCACTCTGTTTTCTCCTATAGGGATACTTGTATTTGCAACTTTAAATGAAACACGGTTTGTGCTAGCTCTTTGAATCTTGACACAATAAAGCAGTTTCAAGTTCTATCTTTATGGTTAGTTTGCTGTTGATGTATCCCTAAGCAGAGACTGAGAGAATCACTTTCACGGAAAAGGCTTTCCAAGCTTCCAAAAAACTCCTAGTTGCCTGAAATCTCAGCAAACACCTTTTCACCCATTCTTGATGATACTTTTAGGTAATGATCAGTACACCAATCCCACTTGGCTCGCCAAATTTCGTTCTTCTAGGTTAAACCGTTCGTTTGCAGTAACCGTTTTCATTTTGAGATTTCACTCTGTTTTCTCCTATAGGGATACATGTATTTGGAACGCTAAATCAAACATGGTTTGTTCTAGCTCTTTGAAACTTAACACAATAAAGCAGTTTCAAGTTCTATCACTATGGTTTGTTTGCTGTTGATGTAAACCTAAGCAGAGACAGGTGAAAATCCCTCTCATGGAAAGGGGTTGCCAAGCTTCCAAAAAACTATGAGTTGCCTGAAATCTCAGCAAACACTTTTTCTCCCAATCTTGATGATACTTTCAGGTAATGATAAGTACACCAATCCCAGTTGGCTCGCCAAATTTCGTTCTTCTAGGTTAAACCGTTCGTTTGCAGTAACCGTTTTCATGTTCAGGTTTCACTCTGTTTTCTCCTAAAGGGATACATGTATTTGGAACTCTGAATCAAACACGGTTTGTGCTAGCTCTTTGAAACTTGACACAATAAAGCAGTTTCAAGTTCTATCTGTATGGTTTGTTTGCTGTTAATGCAGCCCTAAGCAGAGACGGGCGAGAATCACTTTCATGGAAAGGGCTTGACAAGCTTCCAAAAAACTACGAGTTGCCTGAAATCTCAGCAAACCCTTTTTCACCCAATCTTGATGATACTTTCATGTAATTATCAGTGCACCAATACGACTTGGCTCGCCAAATTTCGTTCTTCTAGGTTAAACCGTTCGTTTGCAGTAACCGTTTTCATTTTGAGGTTTCACTGTGTTTTCTCATATAGGGATACATGTATTTGGAACTCTAAATCAAACACGGTTTGTGCTAGCTCTTTGAACCTTGACACAATAAAGCAGTTTCAAGTTCTATCTCTATGGTTTGTTTGCTGTTGATGTAGCCCTAAGCAGAGACTGGTGAGAATGACTTTCATTAAAATGGCTTGCAAAGCTTCCAAAAAACTAAGAGTTTCCTGAAATCTCAGCAAACACTTTTTCACCCAATCTTGATGATACTTTCAGGTAATGATCAGTACACCAATCCCACTTGGCTTGTCAAATGTCGTTCTTCTAGGTTAAACCGTTCGTTTGCAGTAACCATTTTCATTTTGAGGTTTCACTCTATTTGCTCCTATAGGGATACATGTATTTGGAACTCTAAATCAAACACGGTTTGTGCTAGCTCTTTGAAACTTGACACAATAAAGCATTTTCAAGTTCTACCTCTATGGTTTGTTTGCTGTTGATGTAGCCATAAGGAGAGACTGGCGAGAATCACTTTCATGGAAAGGGCTTGACAAGCTTCCAAAAAACTACGAGTTGCCTGAAATCTCAGCAAACACCTTTTCACCCATTCTTGATGATACTTTTAGGTAATGATCAGTACACCAATCCCACTTTGCTCGCCAAATTTCGTTCTTCTTGGTTAAACCGTTCGTTTGCAGTAACCGTTTTCATTTTGAGATTTCACTCTGTTTTCTCCTATAGGGATACATGTGTTTGGAAGTCTAAATCAAACACGGTTTGTGCTAGCTCTTTGAAACTAGACACAATAAAGCAGTTTCAAGTTCTATCTCTATGGTTTGTTTGCTGTTGATGTAGCCCTAAGCAGAGACTGGCGAGAATCTCTTTCATGGAAAGGGTTTGCCAAGCTTCCAAAAAACTACGAGTTGCCTGAAATCTCAGCAAACACTTTTTCACCCAATCTTGATGATACTTTCAGGTAATGATCAGAACACCAATCCCACTTGGCTTGCCAAATTTCGTTCTTCTAGGTGAAACCGTTTGTTTGCAGTAACCTTTTTCATTTTGAGGTTTCACTCTGTTTTCTCCTATAGGGATACATGTATTTGGAACTCTAAATCAAACACGGTTTGTGCTAGCTCTTTGAAACTTGACACAATAAAGCAGTTTCAAGTTCTGTCTTTGTTGTTTGTTTGCTGTTGATGTAGCCCTAAGCAGAGACTGGCGAGAATCACTTTCATGGAAAGGCCTTGCCAAGCTACCAAAAAACTACGAGTTGCCTGAAATCTCAGCAAACACTTTTTCACCCAATCTTGATGATACTTTCAGGTAATGATCAGTATAGCAATTCCACTTGGCTCGCCAAATTTCGTTCTTCTAGGTTAAACCGTTCGTTTGCAGTAACCGTTTTCATTTTGAGGTTTCACTCTATTTCCTCTGATAGGGATACAAGTATTTGGAACTCTAAATCAATCATGGTTTGTGCTAACTCTTTGAAACTTGACAAAATAAAGCAGTTTCAAGTTCTATCTCTATGGTTTGTTTGCTGTTGATGTAGCCCTAAGCAGAGACTGGCGACAATCACTTTCATGGAAAGGGCTTGCCAAGCTTCCAAAAAACTACGAGTTGCCTGAAATCTCAGCAAAAACTTTTTCACCCAATCTTGATGATACTTTCAGGTAATGATCAGTACACCAATCCCACTTGGCTCGCCAAATTTCGTTCTTCTAGGTTAAACCGTTCCTTTGCAGTAACCGTTTTCATTTTGAGGTTTCACTCTGTTTTCTCCTATAGGGATACATGTGTTTGGAACTCTAAATCAAACACGGTTTGTGCTAGCTCTTTGAAACTTGACGCAATAAAGCAGTTTCAAGTTCTATCTCTATGGTTTGTTTGCTGTTGATGTAGCCCTAAGCAGAGACTGGCGAGAATCACTTTCATGGAAAGGGCTTGCCAAGCTTCCAAAAAACTACGAGTTGCCTGAAATCTCAGCAAACACTTTTTCACCCAATCTTGATGATACTTTCAGGTAATGATCAGAACACCAATCCCACTTGGCTCGCCAAATTTCGTTCTTCTAGGTGAAACCGTTTGTTTGCAGTAACCGTTTTCGTTTTGAGGTTTCACTCTGTTTTCTCCTATAGGGATACATGTATTTGGAACTCTAAATCAAACACGGTTTGTGCTAGCTCTTTGAAACTTGACACAATAAAGCAGTTTCACGTTCTATCTCTATGGTTTGTTTGGTGTTGATGTAGCCCTAAGCAGAGACTGGCGAGAATCACTTTCATGGAAAGGCCTTGCCAAGCTACCAAAAAACTACGAGTTGCCTGAAATCTCAGCAAACACTTTTTCACCCAATCTTGATGATACTTTTTAGGTAATGATCAGTACAGCAATCCCACTTGGCTCGCCAAATTTCGTTCTTCTAGGTTAAACCGTTCGTTTGCAGGAACCGTTTTCATTTTGAGGTTTCACTCTATTTTCTCTGATAGGGATACAAGTATTTGGAACTCTAAATCAATCATGGTTTGTGCTAACTC
>NW_027522438.1:49398-95473 GCF_052094955.1 Ictidomys tridecemlineatus
ATCCCACTTGGCTCACCAAATTTCATTCTTCTAGGTTAAACCGTTCGTTTGCAGTAACCGTTTTCATTTTGAGGTTTCACTCTGTTTTCTCCTATAGGGATACTTGTATTTGCAACTTTAAATGAAGCACGGTTTGTGCTAGCTCTTTCAAACTTGACACAATAAAGCAGTTTCAAGTTCTATCTTTATGGTTTGTTTGCTGTTGATGTATCCCTAAGCAGAGACTGCGAGAATCACTTTCACGGAAAAGGCTTTCCAAGCTTCCAAAAAACTCCTAGTTGCCTGAAATGTCAGCAAACACCTTTTCACCCATTCTTGATGATACTTTTAGGTAATGATCAGTACACCAATCCCACTTGGCTCGCCAAATTTCGTTCTTCTACGTTAAACCGTTCGTTTGCAGTAACCGTTTTCATTTTGAGGTTTCACTCTGTTTTCTCCTATAGGGATACATGTATTTGGAACGCTAAATCAAACATGGTTTGTGCTAGCTCTTTGAAACTTAACACAATAAAGCAGTTTCAAGTTCTATCACTATGGTTTGTTTGCTGTTGATGTAACCCTAAGCAGAGACAGGTGAAAATCCCTCTCATGGAAAGGGGTTGCCAAGTTTCCAAAAAACTACGAGTTGCCTGAAATCTCAGCAAACACTTTTTCTCCCAATCTTGATGATACTTTCAGGTAATGATAAGTACACCAATCCCAGTTGGCTCGCCAAATTTCGTTCTTCTAGGTTAAACACTTCGTTTGCAGTAACCGTTTTCATTTTGAGGTTTCACTCTGTTTTCTCCTAAAGGGATACATGTATTTGGAACTCTGAATCAAACACGGTTTGTGCTAGCTCTTTGAAACTTGACACAATAAAGCAGTTTCAAGTTCTATCTCTATGGTTTGTTTGCTGTTAATGCAGCCCTAAGCAGAGAGGGGCGAGAATCACTTTCATGGAAAGGGCTTGACAAGCTTCCAAAAAACTACGAGTTGCCCGAAATCTCAGCAAACACTTTTTCACCCAATCTTGATGATACTTTCAGGTAATTATCAGTGCACCAATACGACTTGGCTCGCCAAATTTCGTTCTTCTAGGTTAAACCGTTCGTTTGCAGTAACCGTTTTCATTTTGAGGTTTCACTGTGTTTTCTCATATAGGGATACATGTATTTGGAACTCTAAATCAAACACGGTTTGTGCTAGCTCTTTGAACCTTGACACAATAAAGCAGTTTCAAGTTCTATCTCTATGGTTTGTTTGCTGTTGATGTAGCCCTAAGCAGAGACTGGTGAGAATGACTTTCATTAAAAGGGCTTGCAAAGCTTCCAAAAAACTAAGAGTTTCCTGAAATCTCAGCAAACACTTTTTCACCCAATCTTGATGATACTTTCAGGTAATGATCAGTACACCAATCCCACTTGGCTTGTCAAATGTCGTTCTTCTAGGTTAAACCGTTCGTTTGCAGTAACCATTTTCATTTTGAGGTTTCACTCTATTTGCTCCTATAGGGATACATGTATTTGGAACTCTAAATCAAACACGGTAGTGCTAGCTCTTTGAAACTTGACACAATAAAGCAGTTTCAAGTTCTATCTCTATGGTTTGTTTGCTGTTGATGTAGGCCTAAGCAGAGACTGGCGAGAATCACTTTCATAGAAAGGGCTTGACAAGCTTCCAAAAAACTACGAGTTGAATGAAATCTCAGCAAACACTTTTTTACCCAATCTTGATGATACTTTCAGGTACAGATTAGTACACCAATCCCACTTGGCTCGCCAAATTTCGTTCTTCTAGGTAAAACAATTCGTTTACAGTAACCGTTTTCATTTTGAGGTTTCACGCTGTTTTCTTTTATAGGGATACATGTATTTGGAAGTCTAAATCAAACACGGTTTGTGCTAGCTCTTTGAAACTTGACACAATCAAGCAGTTTCAAGTTCTATCTCTATGGTTTTTTTGCTGTTGATGTAGCCCTAAGCAGAGACTGGTGAGAATCACTTTCATGGAAAGGGCTTACCAAGCTTCCAAAAAACTACGAGTTTCCTGAAATCTCAGCAAACACTTTTTCAGCCAATCTTGATGATACTTTCAGGTAATGATCAGTACACCAATCCCACTTGGCTCGAAAAATTTCGTTCTTCTAGGTTAAACCTTTCCTTTGCAGTAACTGTTTTCATTTTGAGGTTTCACTCTGTTTTCTCCTATAGGGATACATGTATTTGGAACTCTAAATCAAACACGGTTTGTGCTAGCTCTTTGAAACTTGACACAATGAAGCAGTTTCAACTTCTATCTCTATGGTTTGTTTGCTGTTGATGTAGCCCTAAGCAGAGACTGGCGAGAATCATTTTCATGGAAAGGGCTTGCCAAGCTTCCAAAAAACTACGAGTTTCCTGAAATCTCAGCAAACACTTTTTTACCCAATCTTGATGATACTTTCAGGTAATGATCAGTACACCAATCCCACTTGGCTTGTCAAATGTCGTTCTTTTAGGTTAAACCTTTCATTTGCTGTAACCATTTTCATTTTGAGGTTTCACTCTCTTTTCTCCTATAGGGATACATGTATGTGGAACTCTAAATCAAACACGGTTTTTGCTAGCTCTTTGAAACTTGACACAATAAAGCAGTTTCAAGTTCTTTCTCTAAGGTTTGTTTGCTGTTGATGTAGCCCTAAGCAGAGACTGGCGAGAATCACTTTCATGGAAAGGGCTTGCCAAGCTTCCAAAAAACTACGAGTTGCCTGAAATCTCAGCAAACACTTTTTCACCGAATCTGATGATACTTTCAGGTAATGATCAGTACACTAATCCCACTTGGCTCGTCAAATTTGGTTCTTCTAAGTTAAACCTCTCGTTTGCAGTAACCGTTTTCATTTTGAGGTTTCACTCTGTTTTCTCCTATAGGGATACTTGTATTTGCAACTTTAAATGAAACACGGTTTGTGCTAGCTCTTTGAATCTTGACACAATAAAGCAGTTTCAAGTTCTATCTTTATGGTTAGTTTGCTGTTGATGTATCCCTAAGCAGAGACTGAGAGAATCACTTTCACGGAAAAGGCTTTCCAAGCTTCCAAAAAACTCCTAGTTGCCTCAAATCTCAGCAAACACCTTTTCACCCATTCTTGATGATACTTTTAGGTAATGATCAGTACACCAATCCCACTTGGCTCGCCAAATTTCGTTCTTCTAGGTTAAACCGTTCGTTTGCAGTAACCGTTTTCATTTTGAGATTTCACTCTGTTTTCTCCTATAGGGATACATGTATTTGGAACGCTAAATCAAACATGGTTTGTTCTAGCTCTTTGAAACTTAACACAATAAAGCAGTTTCAAGTTCTATCACTATGGTTTGTTTGCTGTTGATGTAAACCTAAGCAGAGACAGGTGAAAATCCCTCTCATGGAAAGGGGTTGCCAAGTTTCCAAAAAACTACGAGTTGCCTGAAATCTCAGCAAACACTTTTTCTCCCAATCTTGATGATACTTTCAGGTAATGATAAGTACACCAATCCCAGTTGGCTCGCCAAATTTCGTTCTTCTAGGTTAAACACTTCGTTTGCAGTAACCGTTTTCATTTTGAGGTTTCACTCTGTTTTCTCCTAAAGGGATACATGTATTTGGAACTCTGAATCAAACACGGTTTGTGCTAGCTCTTTGAAACTTGACACAATAAAGCAGTTTCAAGTTCTATCTCTATGGTTTGTTTGCTGTTAATGCAGCCCTAAGCAGAGAGGGGCGAGAATCACTTTCATGGAAAGGGCTTGACAAGCTTCCAAAAAACTACGAGTTGCCCGAAATCTCAGCAAAAACTTTTTCACCCAATCTTGATGATACTTTCAGGTAATTATCAGTGCACCAATACGACTTGGCTCGCCAAATTTCGTTCTTCTAGGTTAAACCGTTCGTTTGCAGTAACCGTTTTCATTTTGAGGTTTCACTGTGTTTTCTCCTATAGGGATACATGTATTTGGAACTCTAAATCAAACACGGTTTGTGCTAGCTCTTTGAACCTTGACACAATAAAGCAGTTTCAAGTTCTATCTCTATGGTTTGTTTGCTGTTGATGTAGCCCTAAGCAGAGACTGGTGAGAATGACTTTCATTAAAAGGGCTTGCAAAGCTTCCAAAAAACTAAGAGTTTCCTGAAATCTCAGCAAACACTTTTTCACCCAATCTTGATGATACTTTCAGGTAATGATCAGTACACCAATCCCACTTGGCTTGTCAAATGTCGTTCTTCTAGGTTAAACCGTTCGTTTGCAGTAACCATTTTCATTTTGAGGTTTCACTCTATTTGCTCCTATAGGGATACATGTATTTGAAACTCTAAATCAAACACGGTAGTGCTAGCTCTTTGAAACTTGACACAATAAAGCAGTTTCAAGTTCTATCTCTATGGTTTGTTTGCTGTTGATGTAGGCCTAAGCAGAGACTGGCGAGAATCACTTTCATAGAAAGGGCTTGACAAGCTTCCAAAAAACTACGAGTTGAATGAAATCTCAGCAAACACTTTTTTACCCAATCTTGATGATACTTTCAGGTACAGATAAGTACACCAATCCCACTTGGCTCGCCAAATTTCGTTCTTCTAGGTAAAACAATTCGTTTACAGTAACCGTTTTCATTTTTGAGGTTTCACGCTGTTTTCTTTTATAGGGATACATGTATTTGGAAGTCTAAATCAAACACGGTTTGTGCTAGCTCTTTGAAACTTGACACAATCAAGCAGTTTCAAGTTCTATCTCTATGGTTTTTTTGCTGTTGATGTAGCCCTAAGCAGAGACTGGTGAGAATCACTTTCATGGAAAGGGCTTACCAAGCTTCCAAAAAACTACGAGTTGCCTGAAATCTCAGCAAACACTTTTTCAGCCAATCTTGATGATACTTTCAGGTAATGATCAGTACACCAATCCCACTTGGCTCGAAAAATTTCGTTCTTCTAGGTTAAACCTTTCCTTTGCAGTAACTGTTTTCATTTTGAGGTTTCACTCTGTTTTCTCCTATAGGGATACATGTATTTGGAACTCTAAATCAAACACGGTTTGTGCTAGCTCTTTGAAACTTGACACAATGAAGCAGTTTCAACTTCTATCTCTATGGTTTGTTTGCTGTTGATGTAGCCCTAAGCAGAGACTGGCGAGAATCATTTTCATGGAAAGGGCTTGCCAAGCTTCCAAAAAACTACGAGTTTCCTGAAATCTCAGCAAACACTTTTTTACCCAATCTTGATGATACTTTCAGGTAATGATCAGTACACCAATCCCACTTGGCTTGTCAAATGTCGTTCTTTTAGGTTAAACCTTTCATTTGCTGTAACCATTTTCATTTTGAGGTTTCACTCTCTTTTCTCCTATAGGGATACATGTATGTGGAACTCTAAATCAAACACGGTTTTTGCTAGCTCTTTGAAACTTGACACAATAAAGCAGTTTCAAGTTCTTTCTCTAAGGTTTGTTTGCTGTTGATGTAGCCCTAAGCAGAGACTGGCGAGAATCACTTTCATGGAAAGGGCTTGCCAAGCTTCCAAAAAACTACGAGTTGCCTGAAATCTCAGCAAACACTTTTTCACCGAATCTGATGATACTTTCAGGTAATGATCAGTACACTAATCCCACTTGGCTCGTCAAATTTGGTTCTTCTAAGTTAAACCTCTCGTTTGCAGTAACCGTTTTCATTTTGAGGTTTCACTCTGTTTTCTCCTATAGGGATACTTGTATTTGCAACTTTAAATGAAACACGGTTTGTGCTAGCTCTTTGAATCTTGACACAATAAAGCAGTTTCAAGTTCTATCTTTATGGTTAGTTTGCTGTTGATGTATCCCTAAGCAGAGACTGAGAGAATCACTTTCACGGAAAAGGCTTTCCAAGCTTCCAAAAAACTCCTAGTTGCCTGAAATCTCAGCAAACACCTTTTCACCCATTCTTGATGATACTTTTAGGTAATGATCAGTACACCAATCCCACTTGGCTCGCCAAATTTCGTTCTTCTAGGTTAAACCGTTCGTTTGCAGTAACCGTTTTCATTTTGAGATTTCACTCTGTTTTCTCCTATAGGGATACATGTATTTGGAACGCTAAATCAAACATGGTTTGTTCTAGCTCTTTGAAACTTAACACAATAAAGCAGTTTCAAGTTCTATCACTATGGTTTGTTTGCTGTTGATGTAAACCTAAGCAGAGACAGGTGAAAATCCCTCTCATGGAAAGGGGTTGCCAAGCTTCCAAAAAACTATGAGTTGCCTGAAATCTCAGCAAACACTTTTTCTCCCAATCTTGATGATACTTTCAGGTAATGATAAGTACACCAATCCCAGTTGGCTCGCCAAATTTCGTTCTTCTAGGTTAAACCGTTCGTTTGCAGTAACCGTTTTCATGTTCAGGTTTCACTCTGTTTTCTCCTAAAGGGATACATGTATTTGGAACTCTGAATCAAACACGGTTTGTGCTAGCTCTTTGAAACTTGACACAATAAAGCAGTTTCAAGTTCTATCTGTATGGTTTGTTTGCTGTTAATGCAGCCCTAAGCAGAGACGGGCGAGAATCACTTTCATGGAAAGGGCTTGACAAGCTTCCAAAAAACTACGAGTTGCCTGAAATCTCAGCAAACCCTTTTTCACCCAATCTTGATGATACTTTCATGTAATTATCAGTGCACCAATACGACTTGGCTCGCCAAATTTCGTTCTTCTAGGTTAAACCGTTCGTTTGCAGTAACCGTTTTCATTTTGAGGTTTCACTGTGTTTTCTCATATAGGGATACATGTATTTGGAACTCTAAATCAAACACGGTTTGTGCTAGCTCTTTGAACCTTGACACAATAAAGCAGTTTCAAGTTCTATCTCTATGGTTTGTTTGCTGTTGATGTAGCCCTAAGCAGAGACTGGTGAGAATGACTTTCATTAAAATGGCTTGCAAAGCTTCCAAAAAACTACGAGTTTCCTGAAATCTCAGCAAACACTTTTTCACCCAATCTTGATGATACTTTCAGGTAATGATCAGTACACCAATCCCACTTGGCTTGTCAAATGTCGTTCTTCTAGGTTAAACCGTTCGTTTGCAGTAACCATTTTCATTTTGAGGTTTCACTCTATTTGCTCCTATAGGGATACATGTATTTGGAACTCTAAATCAAACACGGTTTGTGCTAGCTCTTTGAAACTTGACACAATAAAGCATTTTCAAGTTCTACCTCTATGGTTTGTTTGCTGTTGATGTAGCCATAAGGAGAGACTGGCGAGAATCACTTTCATGGAAAGGGCTTGACAAGCTTCCAAAAAACTACGAGTTGCCTGAAATCTCAGCAAACACCTTTTCACCCATTCTTGATGATACTTTTAGGTAATGATCAGTACACCAATCCCACTTTGCTCGCCAAATTTCGTTCTTCTTGGTTAAACCGTTCGTTTGCAGTAACCGTTTTCATTTTGAGATTTCACTCTGTTTTCTCCTATAGGGATACATGTGTTTGGAAGTCTAAATCAAACACGGTTTGTGCTAGCTCTTTGAAACTAGACACAATAAAGCAGTTTCAAGTTCTATCTCTATGGTTTGTTTGCTGTTGATGTAGCCCTAAGCAGAGACTGGCGAGAATCTCTTTCATGGAAAGGGTTTGCCAAGCTTCCAAAAATCTACGAGTTGCCTGAAATCTCAGCAAACACTTTTTCACCCAATCTTGATGATACTTTCAGGTAATGATCAGAACACCAATCCCACTTGGCTTGCCAAATTTCGTTCTTCTAGGTGAAACCGTTTGTTTGCAGTAACCTTTTTCATTTTGAGGTTTCACTCTGTTTTCTCCTATAGGGATACATGTATTTGGAACTCTAAATCAAACACGGTTTGTGCTAGCTCTTTGAAACTTGACACAATAAAGCAGTTTCAAGTTCTGTCTTTGTTGTTTGTTTGCTGTTGATGTAGCCCTAAGCAGAGACTGGCGAGAATCACTTTCATGGAAAGGCCTTGCCAAGCTACCAAAAAACTACGAGTTGCCTGACATCTCAGCAAACACTTTTTCACCCAATCTTGATGATACTTTCAGGTAATGATCAGTATAGCAATTCCACTTGGCTCGCCAAATTTCGTTCTTCTAGGTTAAACCGTTCGTTTGCAGTAACCGTTTTCATTTTGAGGTTTCACTCTATTTCCTCTGATAGGGATACAAGTATTTGGAACTCTAAATCAATCATGGTTTGTGCTAACTCTTTGAAACTTGACAAAATAAAGCAGTTTCAAGTTCTATCTCTATGGTTTGTTTGCTGTTGATGTAGCCCTAAGCAGAGACTGGCGACAATCACTTTCATGGAAAGGGCTTGCCAAGCTTCCAAAAAACTACGAGTTGCCTGAAATCTCAGCAAAAACTTTTTCACCCAATCTTGATGATACTTTCAGGTAATGATCAGTACACCAATCCCACTTGGCTCGCCAAATTTCGTTCTTCTAGGTTAAACCGTTCCTTTGCAGTAACCGTTTTCATTTTGAGGTTTCACTCTGTTTTCTCCTATAGGGATACATGTGTTTGGAACTCTAAATCAAACACGGTTTGTGCTAGCTCTTTGAAACTTGACGCAATAAAGCAGTTTCAAGTTCTATCTCTATGGTTTGTTTGCTGTTGATGTAGCCCTAAGCAGAGACTGGCGAGAATCACTTTCATGGAAAGGGCTTGCCAAGCTTCCAAAAAACTACGAGTTGCCTGAAATCTCAGGAAACACTTTTTCACCCAATCTTGATGATACTTTCAGGTAATGATCAGAACACCAATCCCACTTGGCTCGCCAAATTTCGTTCTTCTAGGTGAAACCGTTTGTTTGCAGTAACCGTTTTCGTTTTGAGGTTTCACTCTGTTTTCTCCTATAGGGATACATGTATTTGGAACTCTAAATCAAACACGGTTTGTGCTAGCTCTTTGAAACTTGACACAATAAAGCAGTTTCACGTTCTATCTCTATGGTTTGTTTGGTGTTGATGTAGCCCTAAGCAGAGACTGGCGAGAATCACTTTCATGGAAAGGCCTTGCCAAGCTACCAAAAAACTACGAGTTGCCTGAAATCTCAGCAAACACTTTTTCACCCAATCTTGATGATACTTTTTAGGTAATGATCAGTACAGCAATCCCACTTGGCTCGCCAAATTTCGTTCTTCTAGGTTAAACCGTTCGTTTGCAGGAACCGTTTTCATTTTGAGGTTTCACTCTATTTTCTCTGATAGGGATACAAGTATTTGGAACTCTAAATCAATCATGGTTTGTGCTAACTCTTTGAAACTTGACAAAATAAAGCAGTTTCAAGTTCTATCTCTATGGTTTGTTTGCTGTTGATGTAGCCCTAAGTAGAGACTGCCCAGAATCACTTTCATGGAAAGGGCTTGCCAAGCTTCCAAAAAACTACGAGTTGCCAGAAATCTCAGCAAACACTTTTTCACCCAATCTTGATGATACTTTCAGGTAATGATCAGTACACCAATCCCACTTGTCTCGCCAAATTTCGTTCTTGAAGGTTAAACCGTTCGTTTGCAGTAACCGTTTTCATTTTGAGGTTTCACTCTGTTTTCTCCTATAGGGATACATGTATTTGGAACTCTAAATCAAACACGGTTTGTGCTAGCGCTTTTAAACTTCACACAATAAAGCAGTTTCAAGTTCTATCTCTATGGTTTGTTTGCTGTTGATGTAGCCCTTAGCAGAGACTGGCACGAATGACTGTCATTAAAAAGGCTTGCCAAGCTTCCAAAAAACTACGAGTTTCCTGAAATCTCAGCAAACACTACTTCACCCAATCTTGACGATACTTTCAGGTAATGATCAGTACACCAATCCCACTTGGCTGGCCAATTTCGTTCTTCTTGGTTAAACCGTTCGTTTGCAGTATCCGTTTTCATTTTGAGGTTTCAGTCTGTTTTCTCCTATAGGGATGCATGTATTTGGAACTCTAAATCAAACACGGTTTGTGCTAACTCCTTGAAACTTGACAAAATAAAGCAGTTTCAAGTTCTATCTCTATGGTTTGTTTGATGTTGATGTAGCCCTAAGCAGAGACTGGCGAGAATCACTTTCATGGAAAGGGCTTGGAAGCTTCCAAAAAACTACGAGTTTCCTGAAATCTCAGCAAACACTTTTTCACCCAATCTTGATGATAATTTCAGGTAATGATCAGTACACCAATCCCACTTGGCTCGCCAAATTTCGTTGTTCTAGGTTAAACCGTTCGTTTGCAGTAACCGTTTTCATTTTGAGGTTTCACTCTGTTTTCTCCTATAGGGATACTTCTATTTGGAACTCTAAATGAAACACGGTTTGTGCTAGCTCTTTGAAACTTGACACAATAAAGCAGTTTCAAGTTCTATCTCTATGGTTTGTTTTCTGTTGATGTATCCCTAAGCAGAGACTGCGAGAATCACTTTCTTGGAAAGGGCTTTCCAAGCTTCCAAAAAACTCCTAGTTGCCTGAAATCTCAGCAAACACCTTTTCACCCAATCTTGATGATACTTTTAGGTAATGATCAGTACACCAATCCCACTTGGCTCGCCAAATTTCGTTCTTCTAGGTTAAAC
Source organism: Ictidomys tridecemlineatus (assembly GCF_052094955.1). Taxonomy (NCBI): domain Eukaryota; kingdom Metazoa; phylum Chordata; class Mammalia; order Rodentia; family Sciuridae; genus Ictidomys; species Ictidomys tridecemlineatus. The sequence goes on from NW_027522438.1 coordinate 59,932, forward strand.
CGTTGGTTTGCAGTAACCATTTTTATTTTGAGGTTTCACTCTGTTTTCTCCTATAGGGATACATGTATTTGGAACTCTAAATCAAACACGGTTTGTGCTAGCTCTTTGAAACTTGACACAATAAAGCAGTTTCACGTTCTATCTCTATGGTTTGTTTGGTGTTGATGTAGCCCTAAGCAGAGACTGGCGAGAATCACTTTCATGGAAAGGCCTTGCCAAGCTACCAAAAAACTACGAGTTGCCAGAAATCTCAGCAAACACTTTTTCACCCAATCTTGATGATACTTTCAGGTAATGATAAGTACACCAATCCCACTTGGCTCGCCAAATTTCGTTCTTCTAGGTTAAACCGTTCGTTTGCAGGAACCGTTTTCATTTTGAGGTTTCACTCTATTTTCTCTGATAGGATACAATTATTTGGAACTCTAAATCAAACACGGTTTGTGCTAGCTCTTTTAAACTTCACACAATAAAGCAGTTTCAAGTTCTATCTCTATGGTTTGTTTGCTGTTGATGTAGCCCTAAGCAGAGACTGGCACGAATGACTGTCATTAAAAAGGCTTGCCAAGCTTCCACAAAACTACGAGTTTCCTGAAATCTCAGCAAACACTACTTCACGCAATCTTGACGATACTTTCAGGTAATGATCAGTACACCAATCCCACTTGGCTGGCCAAATTTCGTTCTTCTTGGTTAAACCATTCGTTTGCAGTATCCGTTTTCATTTTGAGGTTTCACTCTGTTTTTCTCCTATAGGGATGCATGTATTTGGAACTCTAAATCAAACACGGTTTGTGCTAACTCCTTGAAACTTGACAAAATAAAGCAGTTTCAAGTTCTATCTCTATGGATTGTTTGCTGTTGATGTAGCCCTAAGCAGAGACTGGCGAGAATCACTTTCATGGAAAGGGCTTGCCAAGCTTCCAAAAAACTACGAGTTGCCTGATATCTCAGCAAACACTTTTTCACCCAATATTGATGATAATTTCAGGTAATGATCAGTACACCAATCCCACTTGGCTTGCCAAATTTCGTTGTTCTAGGTTAAGCCGTTCGTTTGCAGTAACCGTTTTCATTTTGAGGTTTCACTCTGTTTTCTCCTTTAGGGATACTTGTATTTGGAACTCTAAATGAAACACGGTTTGTGGTAGCTCTTTGAAACTTGACACAATAAAGCAGTTTCAAGTTCTATCTCTATGGTTTGTTTTCTGTTGATGTATCCCTAAGCAGAGACTGCGAGAATCACTTTCTTGCAAAGGGCTTTCCAAGCTTCCAAAAAACTACAAGTTGCCTGAATCTCAGCAAACACCTTTTCACCCAATCTTGATGATACTTTTAGGTAATGATCAGTACACCAATCCCACTTGGCTCGCCAAATTTCGTTCTTCTAGGTTAAACCGTTGGTTTGCAGTAACCATTTTTATTTTGAGGTTTCACTCTGTTTTCTCCTATAGGGATACATGTATTTGGAACTCTAAATCAAACACGGTTTGTGCTAACTCTTTGAAACTTAACACAATAAAGCTGTTTCAAGTTCTATCTCTATGGTTTGTTTGATGTTGATGTAGCCCTAAGCAGAGACTGGCGAGAATCACTTTCATGGAAAGGGCTTGGAAGCTTCCAAAAAACTACGAGTTTCCTGAAATCTCAGCAAACACGTTTTCACCCAATCCTGATGATACTTTCAGGTAATGATCAGTACACCAATCCCACTTGGCTCGCCAAATTTTATTCTTCTAGGTTAAACCGTTCGTTTGCAGTAACCGTTTTCATTTTGAGGTTTCACTCTGTTTTCTCCTATAGGGATACTTGTATTTGCAACTTTAAATGAAACACGGTTTCTGCTAGCTCTTTCAAACTTGACACAATAGAGCAGTTTCAAGTTCTATCTTTATGGTTTTTTTGCTGTTGATGTATCCCTAAGCAGAGACTGCGAGAATCACTTTCACGTAAAAGGCTTTCCAAGCTACCAAAAAACTCCTAGTTGCCTGAAATCTCAGCAAACACCTTTTCACCCATTCTTGATGATACTTTTAGGTAATGATCAGTACACCAATCCCACTTGGCTCGCCAAATTTCGTTCTTCTACATTAAACCGTTCGTTTGCAGTAACCGTTTTCATTTTGAGGTTTCACTCTGTTTTCTCCTATAGGGATACATGTATTTGGAACGCTAAATCAAACATGGTTTGTGCTAGCTCTTTGAAACTTAACACAATAAAGCAGTTTCAAGTTCTATCACTATGGTTTGTTTGCTGTTGATGTAACCCTAAGCAGAGACAGGTGAAAATCCCTCTCATGGAAAGGGGTTGCCAAGCTTCCAAAAAACTACGAGTTGCCTGAAATCTCAGCAAACACTTTTTCTCCCAATCTTGATGATACTTTCAGGTAATGATAAGTACACCAATCCCAGTTGGCTCGCCAAATTTCGTTCTTCTAGGTTAAACCGTTCGTTTGCAGTAACCGTTTTCATGTTGAGGTTTCACTCTGTTTTCTCCTAAAGGGATACATGTATTTGGAACTCTGAATCAAACACGGTTTGTGCTAGCTCTTTGAAACTTGACACAATAAAGCAGTTTCAAGTTCTATCTCTATGGTTTGTTTGCTGTTAATGCAGCCCTAAGCAGAGACGGGCGAGAATCACTTTCATGGAAAGGGCTTGACAAGCTTCCAAAAAACTACGAGTTGCCTGAAATCTCAGCAAACACTTTTTCACCCAATCTTGATGATACTTTCAGGTAATTATCAGTGCACCAATCCCACTTGGCTGGCCAAATTTCGTTCTTCTTGGTTAAACCGTTCGTTTGCAGTAACCGTTTTCATTTTGAGGTTTCACTCTGTTTTCTCCTATAGGGATACATGTATTTGGAACTCTAAATCAAACACGGTTTGTGCTAGCTCTTTTAAACTTCACACAATAAAGCAGTTTCAAGTTCTATCTCTATGGTTTTTTTGCTGTTGATGTAGCCCTAAGCAGAGACTGGCGAGAATCACTTTTATGGAAAGGGCTTGCCAAGCTTCCAAAAAACTAAGAGTTGCCTGAAATCTCAGCAAACACTTTTTCACCCAATCTTGATGATATTTTCAGGTAATGATCAGTACACCAATCCCACTTGGATCGGCAAATTTCGTTGTTCTAGGTTAAACCATTCGTTTGAAGTAACCGTTTTCATTTTGAGGTTTCACTCTGCTTTCTCCCATAGGGATACTTGTATTTGCAACTGTAAATGAAACACGGTTTGTGCTAGCTCTTTGAAACTTGACACAATAAAGCAGTTTCAAGTTCTATCTCTATGGTTTGTTTGCTGTTGATGTAGCCCTAAGCAGAGACTGGCACGAATGACTGTCATTAAAAAGGCTTGCCAAGCTTCCAAAAAACTACGAGTTTCCTGAAATCTCAGCAAACACTACTTCACCCAATCTTGACGATACTTTCAGGTAATGATCAGTACACCAATCCCACTTAGCTGGCCAAATTTCGTTCTTCTTGGTTAAACCATTCGTTTGCAGTATCCGTTTTCATTTTGAGGTTTCCCTCTGTTTTCTCCTATAGGGATACATGTATTTGGAAGTCTAAATCAAACACGGTTTGTGCTAGCTCTTTGAAACTTGACACAATAAAGCAGTTTCAAGTTCTAGCTCTATGGTTTGTTTGCTGTTGTTGTAGCCCTAAGCAGAGACTGGCGAGAATCACTTTCATAGAAAGGGCTTGCCAAGCTTCCAAAAAACTACGAGTTGCCTGCAACCTCAGCAAACACTTTTTCACCCAATCTTGATGATACTTTCAGGTAATGATCAGTACACAAATCCCACTTGGCTCGCCAAATTTCTTTCTTCTAGGTGAAACCGTTCGTTTGCAGTAACCGTTTTCATTTTGAGGTTTCACTCTGTTTTCTCCTATAGGGATACATGTATTTGGAAATCTAAATCAAACACGGCGTGTGCTAGCTCTTTGAAACTTGACACAATAAAGCAGTTTCAAGTTCTATCTCTATGGTTTGTTTGCTGTTGATGTAGCCCTAAGCAGAGACTGGCGAGAATCACTTTCATGGAAAGGGCTTGCCAAGCTTCCAAAAAGCTATGAGTTGCCTGAAATCTCAGCAAACACTTTTTCACCCAATCTTGATGATACTTTCAGGTAATGATCAGTACACCAATCCCACTGGGCTCGCCAAATTTCATTCTTCTATGTTAAACGGTTCGTTTGCAGTATCCGTTTTCATTTTTAGGTTTCACTCTGTTTTCTCCTATATGGATACATGTATTTGGAACTCTAAATCAAACACGGTTTGTGCTAGCTCTTTGAAACGTGACACAATAAAGCAGTTTCAAGTTCTATCTTTATGGTTTGTTTGCTATTGATGTAGCCCTAAGCAGAGATGGGCGAGAATCACTTTCATGGAAAGGGCTTGCCAAGCTTCCAAAAAACTACGAGTTGCCTGAAATCTCAGAAAACACTTTTTCACCTAATCTTGATGATACTTTCAGGTAATGATCAGTACACCAATCACACTTGGCTCGCCAAATTTCGTTCTTCTAGGTTAAACCGTTCGTTTGCAGTAACCGTTTTCATTTTGAGGTTTCACTCTGTTTTCTCCTATTGGCATACATGTATTTGGAACACTAAATCAAACACGGCTTGTGCTAGCTCTTTGAAACTTGACACAATAATGCAGATTCAACTTCTATCTCTATGGTTTGTTTGCTGTTGATGTAGCCCTAAGCAGAGACTGGCGAGAATCACTTTCATGGAAAGGGCTTGCCAAGCTTCTAAAAAACTACGTGTTGTCTGCAATCTCAGCAAACACTTTTTCACCCAATCTTGATGATACTTTCACGTAATGATCAGTACACTAGTCCCACTTGGCTCACCAAATTTCGTTCTTCTAGGTTAAACCGTTCGTTTGCAGTAACCGTTTTCATTTTTAGGTTTCACTCTGTTTTCTCCTATAGGGATACATGTATTTGGAACTCTAAATCAAACACGGTTTGTGCTAGCTCTTTGAAACTTGACACAATAAAGCAGTTTCAAGTTCTCTCTCTATGGTTTGTTTGCTGTTGATGTAGCCCTAAGCGGAGACTGGCGAGAATCACTTTCATGGAAAGGGGTTGCCAAGCTTCCAAAAAAATACGAGTTGCCTTAAATCTCAGCAAACACTTTTTCACCCAATCTTGATGATACTTTCAGGTAATGATCAGTACACCAAACCCACTTGGCTCGCCAAATTTCGTTCTTCTAGGTTAAACACTTCGTTTGCAGTAACCGTTTTCATTTTGAGGTTTCACTCTGTTTTCTCCTATAGGGATACATGTATTTGGAACTCTAAATAAACCACGGTTTGTGCTAGCTCTTTGAAACTTGACACAATAAAGCAGTTTCAAGTTCTATCTCTATGGTTTGTTTGCTGTTGATGTAACCCAAAGCAGAGACTGGCGAGAATCACTTTCATTAAAAGGGCTTGCCAAGCTTCCAAAAAACTACGAGTTGCCTGAAATATCAGCAAACACGTTTTCACCCAATCTTGATGATACTTTCAGGTAATGATCAGTACACCAATCCCACTTGGCTCGCCAAATTTCGTTCTTTTAGGTTAAACCGTTCGTTTGCAGTAACCGTTTTGATTTTTAGTTTTCACTCTGTTTTCTCCTATATGGATACATGTATTTGGAACTCTAAATCAAACACGGTTTGTGCTAGCTCTTTGAAATGTGACACAATAAAGCAGTTTCAAGTTCTATCTTTATGGTTTGTTTGCTATTGATGTAGCCCTAAGCAGAGACGAGCGAGAATCACTTTCATGGAAAAGGCTTGCCAAGCTTCCAAAAAACTAGGAGTTGCCTGAAATCTCAGCAAACACTTTTTCACCCAATCTTGATGATACTTTCAGGTAATGATCAGTACACCAATCCCACTTGGCTCGCCAAATTTCGTTCTTCTAGGTTAAACCGTTCGTTTGCAGTAACCGTTTTCATTTTGAGGTTTCACTCTGTTTTCTCCTATTGGCATACATGTATTTGGAACACTAAATCAAACACGGCTTGTGCTAGCTCTTTGAAACTTGACACAATAATGCAGATTCAACTTCTATCTCTATGGTTTGTTTGCTGTTGATGTAGCCCTAAGCAGAGACTGGCGAGAATCACTTTCATGGAAAGGGCTTGCCAAGCTTCTAAAAAACTACGTGTTGTCTGCAATCTCAGCAAACACTTTTTCACCCAATCTTGATGATACTTTCACGTAATGATCAGTACACTAGTCCCACTTGGCTCACCAAATTTCGTTCTTCTAGGTTAAACCGTTCGTTTGCAGTAACCGTTTTCATTTTTAGGTTTCACTCTGTTTTCTCCTATAGGGATACATGTATTTGGAACTCTAAATCAAACACGGTTTGTGCTAGCTCTTTGAATCTTGACACAATAAAGCAGTTTCAAGTTCTCTCTCTATGGTTTGTTTGCTGTTGATGTAGCCCTAAGCGGAGACTGGCGAGAATCACTTTCATGGAAAGGGGTTGCCAAGCTTCCAAAAAAATACGAGTTGCCTTAAATCTCAGCAAACACTTTTTCACCCAATCTTGATGATACTTTCAGGTAATGATCAGTACACCAAACCCACTTGGCTCGCCAAATTTCGTTCTTCTAGGTTAAACACTTCGTTTGCAGTAACCGTTTTCATTTTGAGGTTTCACTCTGTTTTCTCCTATAGGGATACATGTATTTGGAACTCTAAATAAACCACGGTTTGTGCTAGCTCTTTGAAACTTGACACAATAAAGCAGTTTCAAGTTCTATCTCTATGGTTTGTTTGCTGTTGATGTAACCCAAAGCAGAGACTGGCGAGAATCACTTTCATTAAAAGGGCTTGCCAAGCTTCCAAAAAACTACGAGTTGCCTGAAATATCAGCAAACACGTTTTCACCCAATCTTGATGATACTTTCAGGTAATGATCAGTACACCAATCCCACTTGGCTCGCCAAATTTCGTTCTTTTAGGTTAAACCGTTCGTTTGCAGTAACCGTTTTGATTTTTAGTTTTCACTCTGTTTTCTCCTATATGGATACATGTATTTGGAACTCTAAATCAAACACGGTTTGTGCTAGCTCTTTGAAATGTGACACAATAAAGCAGTTTCAAGTTCTATCTTTATGGTTTGTTTGCTATTGATGTAGCCCTAAGCAGAGACGAGCGAGAATCACTTTCATGGAAAAGGCTTGCCAAGCTTCCAAAAAACTAGGAGTTGCCTGAAATCTCAGCAAACACTTTTTCACCCAATCTTGATGATACTTTCAGGTAATGATCAGTACACCAATCCCACTTGGCTCGCCAAATTTCGTTCTTCTAGGTTAAACCGTTCGTTTTCAGTAACCGTTTTCATTTTGAGGTTTCACTCTGTTTTCTCCTATTGGCATACATGTATTTGGAACACTAAATCAAACACGATTTGTGCTAGCTCTTTGAATCTTGACACAATAAAGCAGTTTCAAGTTTTATTTCTATGGATTGTTTGCTGTTGATGTAGCCCTAAGCAGAGACTGGCGAGAATCACTTTCATGGAAAGGGCTTGCCAAGCTTCCAAAAAACTAAGAGTTGCCTGAAATCTCAGCAAACACTTTTTCACCCAATCTTGATGATACTTTCAGTTAATGATCAGTACACCAATACGACTTGGCTCGCCAAATTTCGTTCTTCTAGGTTAAACAGTTCGTTTGCAGTAACTGTTTTCATTTTGAGGTTTCACTCTGTTTTCTCCAATTGGGATACATGTATTTGGAACTCTAAATCAAACACGGTTTGTACTAGCTCTTTGAAACTTGACACAATAAAGCAGTTTCAAGTTCAATCTCTATGGTTTGTTTGCTGTTGATTAGCCCTAAGCAGAGAATGGCGAGAATCACTTTCATGGAAAGGGCTTGCCAAGCATCCAAAAAACTACGAGTTGTCTGCAATCTCAGCAAACACTTCTTCACCCAATCTTGATGATCCTTTCAGGTAATGATCAGTACACCAATCCCACTTGGCTCGCCAAATTTCGTTCTTTTAGGTTAAACCATTCGTTTGCAGTAACGGTTTTCATTTTGAGGTTTCACTCTGTTTTCTCCTATAGGGATACATGTATTTGGAACTCTAAATCAAACAAGGTTTGTGCTAGCTCTTTGAAACTTGACACAATAAAGCAGTTTTTAGTTCTATCTCTATGGTTTGTTTGCTGTTGATGTAGCTCTAAGCAGAGACTGGCGAGTATCACTTTCATGGAAAGGGCTTGCCAAGCTTCCAAAAAACTACGAGTTGCCTGAAATCTCAGCAAACACTTTTTCACCCAATCTTGATGATACTTTCAGGTAATGATCAGTACACCAATCCCACTTGGATCGCCTAATTTCGTTCTTCTGGGTTAAACCGTTCGTTTGCAGTAACCGTTTTCATTTTGAGGTTTCACTCTCTTTTCTCCTTTAGGGATACATGTATTTGGAACTCTAAATCAAACACGGTTTTTGCTAGCTCTTTGAAACTTGACACAATAAAGTAGTTTCAAGTTATATCTCTATGGTTTTTTTGCTTTGATGTAGCCGTAAGCAGAGACTGGCGAGAATCACTTTCATAGAAAGGGCTTGCCAAGCTTCCAAAAATCTACGAGTTGCCTGAAATCTCAGCAAACACTTTTTCACCCAATCTTGATGATACTTTCAGGTAATGATCAGTACACCAATCTCACTTGGCTCGCCAAATTTCGTTCTTCTAGGTTAAACCGTTCGTTTTCAGTAATCGTTTCCATTTTGAGGTTTCACTCTGTTTTCTCCTATAGGGATACATGTATTTGGAACTCTAAATCAAACACGGTTTGTGCTAGCTCTCCGAAACTTGACACAATAAAGCAGTTTCAAGTTCTATCTCTATGGTTTGTTTGCTGTTGATGTAGCCCTAAGCAGAGACTGGCGAGAATGACTTTCATGGAAACGGGTTGCCAAGCTTCCAAAAAAATACGAGTTGCCTTAAATATCAGGAAACACTTTTTCACCCAATCTTGATGATACTTTCAGGTAATGAACAGTACACCAATCCCACTTGGCTCGCCAAATTTCGTTCTTCTAGGTTTAACCGTGCGTTTGCAGTAACCGTTTTCATTTTGAGGTTTCACTCTGTTTTCTCCTACAGAAATACATGTATTTGGAACTCTAAATCAAACACGGTTTTTGCTAGCTCTCTGAAACTTGACACAATAAAGCAGTTTCAAGTTCTATCTCTATGGTTCGTTTGCTGTTGATTTAGCCCTAAGCAGAGACTGGCGAGAATGACTTCCATTAAAAGGGCTTGCAAAGCTTCCAAAAAATTACGAGTTTCCTGAAATCTCAGCAAACACTTTTTCACCCAATCTTGATGATACTTTCAGGTAATGATCAGTACACCAATCCCACTTGGCTCGCCAAATTTCATTCTTCTAGGTAAAACCGTTCGTTTGCAGTAACGGTTTTCATTTTCAGGTTTCACTCCGTTTTCTCCTATAGGGATACATGCATTTGGAACTCTAAATTAAACACGGTTTGTGCTAGCTCTTAGAAAATTGACACAGTAAAGCAGTTTCAAGTTCTATCTCTATGGTGTGATTGCTGTTGATGTAGCCTGCTGAGGGCCATTACCAAGTAGGAATGACGCATCGTAATTTCCTTGCCAAGCATACCCCATGCTGCTTAGAGGACATTTGATGGGACATTGCATGCATGCTTTAATGAGGTGACCTTGCTCAAGGACCTAGGAAGATCTGGGTTTAGAGCTGATCAGGTTTGAGGATGTAACCGGCTCCTTGAGTTTAAGGCGTTGCCAGTTTAAGATAATGGGTTTTAGGGAAGTTGGAGATTGAAGATTATTGCTGGGATTAGTGTGTTCCTGCTGCTTGTTCCCGTTGAGTTCTCGTGAGATTAAAATGGGATTTGGAGATAGCCTCGTGGAGTAGGTGAATTGTGCGGGAGACGGGAGAACGCCATTGCCCCTGGACCTGTGTGGAGGTGGTGTGAGAGCCTGAATAAAGAATTGCTGTTTGAATCTACAAAGTGTGGGTGCCTCCTGAATCTTTTGCCAAGCCCTGACCTTGGCATTATGGTGGCCCGTACGTGGGATGTCTGAAGCTTGGGGGTAAGTGAATTTGCTCGCTCATGAAGGAGACAAAAAAAAATGGGTGATCATTTCAAAAAACAACGTGTTCTTGTTTTGATTTATTTTGTTTTTATTTCAAGTTGCCTGTTCCTAGAACTTTCTCAGGCAAACTGGGGAAAATGGTTGACTCAAGGTTTGAAGTTTTTTGCCTCTGAGGAAGAGAAATTGTTAGAGGAAGGAGGCACCCCAGTAAAACCAAGAACAGCTAGGGCATATGTTGATACAATACAAAAATGTAGCCCATGGCTTTTTAAAGACGGGTTATTAAGTATATCAATGGGACCATCATGGTATCCTGTAGAAGGATTTTTCTTCAACAAGAAAGAGATGGCTAGTTCTGTTTACTACATTTGTCTAAGATCTTGGTTTTTACAGATATCTGATTAATTTACAAAGCTAAAGTGTTAAAATATCAACCACTAAATATAAAATCAAGTACTCTTTACTTATTAAGTTCCATAAGGTAATATATTTAATCATTATGTGTGTTTTCATAAATTGGTGAATGGAAAAAGGTTTAATATTGCTTTGGTCTGTGTCTTTGCTAAAACAAGGTTACTAAGAGTTAAGATTCTATCATGTGTAATTTATATACAGAGAGTATAAGAAGTTTCAGTTGGGTTTCAATTACAGTATAATAGTACCTTAGAAAACATAAAAGTATTTCATCTTATTAAAGTGGAGTAATTTTATAAGGGTTGTTTCAGAATGTGAATTTATAAAAAGCGTTAACGGTTAAAAAAGGGATATAAAAAGGTTCAAGATGTGGAAATATATTTTAATATAAAAGGTTAAAGGTTAAATAAATGTTTCTAGATGAGATAATCTCTGTATGGTAAAGTAAAAAGTTGTAAATGCCATTTAAAAAGATTTTGAGGAAACTAGACTTACTTTAAAAGCTTGAGAAAGGAAGAAAGAAGAAAAAGGTATTTGTACATGGCAGATTGAGACAAAGCTTCTCAATGGAATAAAAAAGAGCCTTTGGTTGAAGGGCAGCCATGTAAACTAACATTTAAGTGATTTATACAGAATCTAAGCCTCGTTTAAAAGAGTGAAGCTGTAGGTGGAGAAAAAGTACATTTAAAAGTACAGTATAGAAGATAATTGGAAGGTTTTGAAAGGTTAAATTGAAGGTGGTCGAGATACCTTCATGTCGGAAAAAAGATTGCTTTACTCATCAAACTTAAACCAAAAAGAGGGAGATGAGATAATCTTTGTGTGGTAAAGTAAAAGGTTGTAAAATGTCTAAATAAGTTGCAAAAGGCTTTAAAAGGTTAAATTGAATGTGGTTAAGATGCCTTCATGACAGAAAAAAAAAATAACCCATGAAAATGGGAAGATAATAAGATAAAAGATTTAGATAAAGAAGATTAAAAATTTGAAGTGGAAAACTTCAAAAACAGAAGTACAGAAAAAGAGAGAAGATTAGAAAGATATAATAAAAGATATAGGAAGATAAAAAAGATGTAGAAAGACAAGAATTTTAAGCCCACAAAATAGGAAACAAAAGAAAACTAGGAGAGAAAAAAGCAACTAAGAGTAAATATAAAAACCTTAGAAGAAAAGTAGAAGATAGAAATGATAGAAAATGGTTAAAAATGTCAAGTAAAGGTATTTCAGATAGAAAATACAAAAGGCTAAGACAACTATGGTTTAAAACCACATCTAAAAATTAAAAGGACTAAAGTAATTCTAAAAACTAAGGCAAAATGCTTTTGAAAGACTTAAATTTAAAAGGATCTTAAAGGGGTATATATCCCCCAAAGATAAACTTAAAATAACCCTTTTTTTTGACTCTAAACTTTCTAAATTTGGATTCATCAGGACTTAGTGCTGAGGAAAGACATATGTATCCGAAAAATGTACATAAGCCTAAGGTACTTTGGAAAGATATTCTAACAGGACAATGGAAAGGTCCAGACCCAGTTATTGTCTGGAGTCGGGGTTCCATTTGTGTGTTCCCACAGGGAGAACAGCAGCCGATTTGGATTCCAGAGAGGTTAACCAAAACAATTTCTACAGAAAAAGAAGATGATTTGACTGTAATCCATAACAGCTGATATCCAGAGCTCCAGCTTGGCTATTCTTACATCTGCGACAGTGATTTACCACGGTGCTTTTTTCAATATCTATTTTATTATTGCATTTTTCCCACATCATAAAGTTCTATTTTATTTTTGAGCTCATACAAACCTAGGTTAATGTTTTTCTGATCAGTTTTGTTTTTTGACTGTGTTTTATTTTTATTTTTGACTGTGAAGTTTTTAAACATTGCAATGGAGATTTTACCTAGGTAAAGCTACAAGGCCGTTATTATTGTCTTATGTGTTGTATGTTATGTCTGCACTGTTTTGTGTTGCATGTCAGTATGTGTGTATGTCCATATTTTTATATGAGGAGCGCTCATGAAAAAATGGATCCGAATTTTCTTTTTTTTTATTCACGTGATTTAAGTGGTTTAATCTAATTAGGTAAACAGCTGTTAATGATTGTTTTCAAGGGTGGTTAATAGATCTGTTTGCTTACTATTGTTTTTAAAGGTGATTAACAGATCTGTTTGTTTACTTTAACTTTTCCTTTTCATTATATTTAATAATTCTGTTCAGGATAATGTCTCTTTAACATCATTACCAGAATTCCCATCTCCATCACAGTGCCGGTGAAGACTAAGAAAACCAAACTACAGCTTCTATGATAGCTACCACAGTAAACTGTATAAACTGATGCATCAATGAATATAACTCAACAAGTAATGACTTTGGGAGGAAATGGACATTGATAGACTCTTCCACTTTGAACTGCCTGCAGAACTTGCCTGGACTATATATCAGTTGCATGCATTGTGAACGATCGTCCGGTGCAGCGTATTGTGGTACTGCTGGCATATTTTTGCTGATGGTGTCACCAGTGATGCAATTTCCTTGCCAGCGCACCCCATGTTAATTGTGGTAATGCTGGTATCTTTGCTGATGGTGTCACCAGTGATGCAATTTTTCCAAAGGAGCTGTCAATTGGCTTGGTGTCGTGGCATTTCTGTATCTTCCTCCCTTCTACTAGTGATGGTCTAAAATTTGGGGGCCAACAGAGGTGAGGCAAGAACCTCACCCCCCCACTGGCACCAAGGTTAAATTTGGGGGCCAACAGAGGTGAGGCAAGAACCTCACCCCCCCACTGGTGCTTAGGCCTATCCACAAGCATGGCTGAATGCTGGACCGGTAGTCAGCGACGGGTTGATCTGATTGCAGTGGATTCAACCTAAGACAGGAAATTGACGTGTAAAGGTCAGTTCTCCCATGACGGGTAAGAACCACATGTTGAATTGGACAACCTACCAGGCACGGTCCTAAGCCACATTGCTTGTTGTTTAATTAATCAGAAAGGGGGAGATGCTGAGGGCCATTACCAAGTAGGAATGACGCATCGCAATTTCCTTGCCAAGCGTACCCCATGCTGCTTAGAAGACATTTGATGGGACATTGCATGCATGCTTTAATGAGGTGACCTTGCTCAAGGACCTAGGCAGATCCGGGTTTAGAGATGATCAGGTTTGAGGAAGTAACCAGCTCCTTGAGTTTAAGGCGTTGCCAGTTTAAGATAATGGGTTTTAGGGAAGTAGGAGATTGAAGATTATTGCTGGGATTAGGGTGTTCCTGCTGCTTGTTCCCGTTGAGTTCTCATGAGATTAAAATGGGATTTGGAGATAGCCTCGTGGAGTAGGTGAATTGTGCGGGAGACGGGAGAACGCCATTGCCCCTGGACCAGTGTGGAGGTGGTGTGAGAGCTGGAATAAAGAATTGCTGTTTGAATCTACAAAGCTGTGTGGTGGCTCGTGATTCTGGTGCCAAGCATTGACTTTGACTTTGGCAGTAGCCCTAAGCAGAGACTGGCGAGAATCACTTTCATGGACAGGGGTTGCCAAGCTTCCAAAAAAAAACGAGTTGCCTTAAATCTCAGCAAACACTTTTTCACCCAATCTTGATGATACTTTCAGGTAATTATCAGTACACCAATCCCACTATGCTCGCCAAATTTCGTTCTTTGAGGTTAAACCGTTCGTTTGCAGTAACCGTTTTCATTTTGAGGTTTCACTGTGTTTTCTCCTATAGGGATACAAGAATTTGGAACTCTAAATCAAACACGGTTTGTGCTAGCTCTTTGAAACTTGACACAATAAAGCAGTTTCACGTTCTATCTCTATGGTTTGTTTGCTGTTGATGTAGCCCTAAGCAGAGACTGGCGGGAATGACTTTCATGGAAAGGGCTTGCAAAGTTTTCAAAAAACTACGAGTTGCCTGAAATCTCAGGAAACACTTTTACACCCAATCTTGATGATACTTTCAGGTAATGATCAGTACACCAATCCCACTTGGCTCGCCAAATTTTGTTCTTCTAGGTTAAACCGTTCGTTTGCAGTAAACGTTTTCATTTTGAGGTTTCACTCTGTTTTCTCCTATAGAGATACATATATTTGGAACTCTAAATCAAACAGGGTTTGTGCTAGCTCTTTGAAACTTGACACAATGAAGCAGTTTCGAGTTCTATCTCTATGGTTTTTTTGCTGTTGATGTAGCCCTAAGCAGAGACTGGCGAGAATCACTTTCATGGAAAGGGCTTGCAAAGCTTCCAAAAAACTACGAGTTGCCTGAAATCTCAGCACACCCTTTTTCACCCAATCTTGATGAAACTTTCAGGTAATGATCAGTACACCAATCCCACTTGGCTCGCCAAATATCGTTCTTCTAGCTTAAACCGTTCGTTTGCAGTAACCGTTTTCATTTTGAGGTTTCACTCTGTTTTCTCCTATAGGGATACATGTATTTTTAACTCTAAATCAAACACGGTTTGTGCTAGCTCTTTGAAACTTGACACAATAAAGCAGTTTCAAGTTCTATCTCTATGGTTTGTTTGCTGTTGATGTACCCCTAAGCAGAGACTGGCGAGAATCACTTTCATGGAAAGGGCTTGCCAAGCTTCCAAAAAACTACGAGTTGCCTGAAATCTCAGCAAACACTTCTTCACCCAAACTTGATGATACTTTCACTTAACGATCAGTACACCAATCCCACTTGGCTAGCCAAATTTCGTTCTTCTAGGTTAAACAGTTCATTTGCAATAACCGTTTTCATTTTGAGGTTTCACTCTGTTTTCTCCTATAGGGATACATGTATTTGGAACTCTAAATCAAACACGGTTTGTGCTAGCTCTTTGAAACTTGACACAATAAAGCAGTTTCACGTTCTATCTCTATGGTTTGTTTGCTGTTGATGTAGCCCTAAGCAGAGACTGGCGGGAATGACTTTCATGGAAAGGGCTTGCAAAGTTTCCAAAAAACTACGAGTTGCCTGAAATCTCAGCAAACACTTTTACACCCAATCTTGATGATACTTTCAGGTAATGATCAGTACACCAATCCCACTTGGCTCGCCAAATTTTGTTCTTCTAGGTTAAACCGTTCGTTTGCAGTAAACGTTTTCATTTTGAGGTTTCACTCTGTTTTCTCCTATAGAGATACATATATTTGGAACTCTAAATCAAACAGGGTTTGTGCTAGCTCTTTGAAACTTGACACAATGAAGTAGTTTCGAGTTCTATCTCTATGGTTTTTTTGCTGTTGATGTAGCCCTAAGCAGAGACTGGCGAGAATCACTTTCATGGAAAGGGCTTGCCAAGCTTCCAAAAAACTACGAGTTGCCTGAAATCTCAGCACACCCTTTTTCACCCAATCTTGATGAAACTTTCAGGTAATGATCAGTACACCAATCCCACTTGGCTCGCCAAATATCGTTCTTCTAGCTTAAACCGTTCGTTTGCAGTAACCGTTTTCATTTTGAGGTTTCACTCTGTTTTCTCCTATAGGGATACATGTATGTTTAACTCTAAATCAAACACGGTTTGTGCTAGCTCTTTGAAACTTGACACAATAAAGCAGTTTCAAGTTCTATCTCTATGGTTTGTTTGCTGTTGATGTAGCCCTAAGCAGAGACTGGCGAGAATCACTTTCATGGAAAGGGCTTGCCAGGCTTCCAAAAAACTACGAGTTGCCTGAAATCTCAGCAAACACTTCTTCACCCAAACTTGATGATACTTTCACTTAACGATCAGTACACCAATCCCACTTGGCTAGGCAAATTTCGTTCTTCTAGGTTAAACGGTTCATTTGCAATAACCGTTTTCATTTTGAGGTTTCACTCTGTTTTCTCCTATAGGGATACATGTATTTGGAACTCTAAATCAAACACGGTTTGTGCTAGCTCTCTGAAACTTGACACAATAAAGCAGTTTCAAGTTCTATCTCTATGGTTTGTTAGCTGTTGATGTAGCCCTAAGCAGAGACTGGCGAAAATCACTTTCATGGAAAGGGCTTGCAAAGCTTCCAAAAAACTACGAGTTGCCTGAAATCTCAGCAAACACTTTTTCACCCAATCTTGATGATACATGCAGGTAATGATCAGTACACCAATACCACTTGCCTCGCCAAATTTCGTTCTTCTAGGTTAAACCCTTCGTTTGCAGTAACCGTTTTCATTTTGAGGTTTCACTCTGTTTTCTCCAATATTGATACATGTATTTGGAACTATAAATCAAATATGGTTTGTGCTAGCTCTTTGAAACTTGACACAATAAAGCAGTTTCAAGTTCTATCTCTATGGTTTGTTTGCTGTTGATGTAGCCCTAAGCAGAGACTGGCGAGAATCACTTTCATGGAAAGGGCTTGCCAAGCTTCCAAAAAACTACGAGTTGCCTGAAATCTCAGCAAACACTTCTTCACCCAAACTTGATGATACTTTCACTTAACGATCAGTACACCAATCCCACTTGGCTAGCCAAATTTCGTTCTTCTAGGTTAAACGGTTCATTTGCAATAACCGTTTTCATTTTGAGGTTTCACTCTGTTTTCTCCTATAGGGATACATGTATTTGGAACTCTAAATCAAACACGGTTTGTGCTAGCTCTCTGAAACTTGACACAATAAAGCAGTTTCAAGTTCTATCTCTATGGTTTGTTAGCTGTTGATGTAGCCCTAAGCAGAGACTGGCGAAAATCACTTTCATGGAAAAGGCTTGCCAAGCTTCCAAAAAACTATGAGTTGCCTGAAATCTCAGCAAACACTTCTTCACCCAAACTTGATGATACTTTCACTTAATGATCAGTACACCAATCCCACTTGGCTAGCCAAATTTCGTTCTTCTAGGTTAAACGGTTCATTTGCAATAACCGTTTTCATTTTGAGGTTTCACTCTGTTTTCTCCTATAGGGATACATGTATTTGGAACTCTAAATCAAACACGGTTTGTGCTAGCTCTCTGAAACTTGACACAATAATGCAGTTTCAAGTTCTATCTCTATGGTTTGTTAGCTGTTGATGTAGCCCTAAGCAGAGACTGGCGAGAATCACTTTCATGGAAAGGGCTTGCCAACCTTCCAAAAAACTACGAGTTGCCTGAAATCTCAGCAAACACTTTTTCACCCAATCTTGATGATACATTCAGGTAATGATCAGTACACCAATACCACTTGCCTCGCCAAATTTCGTTCTTCTAGGTTAAACCGTTCGTTTGCAGTAACCGTTTTCATTTTGAGGTTTCACTCTGTTTTCTCCAATATTGATACATGTATTTGGAACTATAAATCAAATATGGTTTGTGCTAGCTCTTTGAAACTTGACACAATAAAGCAGTTTCAAGTTCTATCTCTATGGTTTGTTTGCTGTTGATGTAGCCCTAAGCAGAGACTGGCGAGAATCACTTTCATGGAAAGGGCTTGACAAGCTTCCAAAAAACTACCAGTTGCCTGAAAACTCAGCAAACACGTTTTCAACCAAACTTTATGATACTTTCAGGTAATGATCAGTACACCAATCTCACTTGGCTCGCCAAATTTCGTTCTTCTAGGTTAAACCATTCGTTTGCAGTAACCGTTTTCATTTTGAGGTTTCACTCTGTTTTCTCCTATAGGGATACATGCATTTGGAACTCTAAATTAAACACGGTTTGTGCTAGCTCTTTGAAACTTGACACAATAAAGCAGTTTCAAGTTCTATCTCTATGGTGTGTTTGCTGTTGATGTAACCCTAAGCAGAGACTGGCGAGAATCACTTTCATGGAAAGGGGTTGCCAAGCTTCCAAAAATATACGAGTTGCCTGAAATCTCAGCAAACACTTTTTCACCCAATCTTGATGATACATGCAGGTAATGATCAGTACACCAATACCACTTGCCTCGCCAAATTTCGTTCTTCTAGGTTAAACCCTTCGTTTGCAGTAACCGTTTTCATTTTGAGGTTTCACTCTGTTTTCTCCAATATTGATACATGTATTTGGAACTATAAATCAAATATGGTTTGTGCTAGCTCTTTGAAACTTGACACAATAAAGCAGTTTCAAGTTCTATCTCTATGGTTTGTTTGCTGTTGATGTAGCCCTAAGCAGAGACTGGCGAGAATCACTTTCATGGAAAGGGCTTGCCAAGCTTCCAAAAAACTACGAGTTGCCTGAAATCTCAGCAAACACTTCTTCACCCAAACTTGATGATACTTTCACTTAACGATCAGTACACCAATCCCACTTGGCTAGCCAAATTTCGTTCTTCTAGGTTAAACGGTTCATTTGCAATAACCGTTTTCATTTTGAGGTTTCACTCTGTTTTCTCCTATAGGGATACATGTATTTGGAACTCTAAATCAAACACGGTTTGTGCTAGCTCTCTGAAACTTGACACAATAAAGCAGTTTCAAGTTCTATCTCTATGGTTTGTTAGCTGTTGATGTAGCCCTAAGCAGAGACTGGCGAAAATCACTTTCATGGAAAAGGCTTGCCAAGCTTCCAAAAAACTATGAGTTGCCTGAAATCTCAGCAAACACTTCTTCACCCAAACTTGATGATACTTTCACTTAATGATCAGTACACCAATCCCACTTGGCTAGCCAAATTTCGTTCTTCTAGGTTAAACGGTTCATTTGCAATAACCGTTTTCATTTTGAGGTTTCACTCTGTTTTCTCCTATAGGGATACATGTATTTGGAACTCTAAATCAAACACGGTTTGTGCTAGCTCTCTGAAACTTGACACAATAATGCAGTTTCAAGTTCTATCTCTATGGTTTGTTAGCTGTTGATGTAGCCCTAAGCAGAGACTGGCGAGAATCACTTTCATGGAAAGGGCTTGCCAACCTTCCAAAAAACTACGAGTTGCCTGAAATCTCAGCAAACACTTTTTCACCCAATCTTGATGATACATTCAGGTAATGATCAGTACACCAATACCACTTGCCTCGCCAAATTTCGTTCTTCTAGGTTAAACCGTTCGTTTGCAGTAACCGTTTTCATTTTGAGGTTTCACTCTGTTTTCTCCAATATTGATACATGTATTTGGAACTATAAATCAAATATGGTTTGTGCTAGCTCTTTGAAACTTGACACAATAAAGCAGTTTCAAGTTCTATCTCTATGGTTTGTTTGCTGTTGATGTAGCCCTAAGCAGAGACTGGCGAGAATCACTTTCATGGAAAGGGCTTGACAAGCTTCCAAAAAACTACCAGTTGCCTGAAAACTCAGCAAACACGTTTTCAACCAAACTTTATGATACTTTCAGGTAATGATCAGTACACCAATCTCACTTGGCTCGCCAAATTTCGTTCTTCTAGGTTAAACCATTCGTTTGCAGTAACCGTTTTCATTTTGAGGTTTCACTCTGTTTTCTCCTATAGGGATACATGCATTTGGAACTCTAAATTAAACACGGTTTGTGCTAGCTCTTTGAAACTTGACACAATAAAGCAGTTTCAAGTTCTATCTCTATGGTGTGTTTGCTGTTGATGTAACCCTAAGCAGAGACTGGCGAGAATCACTTTCATGGAAAGGGGTTGCCAAGCTTCCAAAAATATACGAGTTGCCTGAAATCTCAGCAAACACTTTTTCACCCAATCTAGATGATACTTTCAGGTAATGATCAGTACACCAATCCCACTATGCTTGCCAAATTTCGTTCTTCTAGGTTAAACCATTCATTTGCAGTAACCGTTTTCATTTTGAGGTTTCACTCTGTTTTCTCCTATAGGGATACATGTATTTGGAACCCTAAATCAAACACGGTTTGTGCTAGCTCTTTGAAACTTGAAACAATAAAGCAGTTTCAAGTTCTATCTCTATGGTTTGTTTGCTGTTGATGTAGCCCTAAGCAGAGACTGGCAAGAATCACTTTCATGGAAAGGGCTTGACAAGCTTCCAAAAAACTACCAGTTGCCTGAAAACTCAGCAAACACGTTTTCACCCAAACTTTATGATACTTTCAGGTAATGATCAGTACACCAATCTCACTTGGCTCGCCAAATTTCGTTCTTCTAGGTTAAACCGTTCGTTTGCAGTAACCGTTTTCATTTTGAGGTTTCACTCTGTTTACTCCTATAGGGATACATGTATTTGGAACTATAAATCAAACACAGTTTGTGCAAGCTATATGAAACTTGACACAATAAAGCAGTTTCAAGTTCTATCTCTATGGTTTGTTTGCTGTTGATGTAGCACTAAGCAGAGACTGGCGAGAATGACTTTCATTAAAAGGGCTTGCAAAGATTCCAAAAAACTACGAGTTGCCTGAAATTTCAGCAAACACTTTTTCACCCAATCTTGATGATACTATCAAGTAATGATCAGTACACCAATCCCACTTGGCTCGCCAAATTTCGTTCTTCTAGGTTAAACCGTTCGTTTACAGTAACGGTTTTCATTTTGAGGTTTCACTCTGTTTTTCCTATAGGGATACATGCATTTGGAACTCTAAATCAAACACGGTTTGTGCTAGCTCTTTGAAACTTGACACAATAAAGCAGTTTCAAGTTCTATCTCTATGGTTTGTTTGCTGTTGATGTAGCGCTAAGCAGAGACTGGCGAGAATCACTTTCATTACAAGGGCTTGCAAAGCTTCCAAAAAACTACGAGTTGCCTGAAATCTCAGCAAACATTTTTTCACTCAATCTTGATGATACTTTCAGGTAATGATCAGTACACCAATCCCACTTGGCTCGCCAAATTTCGTTCTTCTAGATTAAACCGTTCGTTTGCAGTAATCGTTTTCATTTTGAGGTTTCACTCTGTTTTCTCCTATAGGGATACATGTATTTGGAACTCTAAATCAAACACGGTTTGTGCTAGCTCTTTGGAACTTGACACAATAAAGCAGTTTCAAGTTCTATCTCTATGGATTGTTTGCTGTTGATGTAGCCCTAAGCAGAGACTTGCGAGAAGCACTTTCATTAAAAGGGCTTGCCAAGATTCCAAAAAACTACGAGTTGCCTGAAATCTCAGCAAACACTTTTTCTCCGAATCTTGATGACACTTTCAGGTCATGATCAGTACACCAATTCCACTTGGCTCGCCAAATTTTTTTTTTCTAGGTTAAACCGTTCGTTTGCAGTAACCTTTTTCATTTTGAGGTTTCACTCTATTTTCTCCTATAGGGATACATGTATTTGGAACTCTAAATCAAACAGGGTTTGTGCTAGCTCTTTGAAACTTGACAAAATAATGCAGTTTCAAGTTCTATCTCTATGGTTTGTTTGCTGTTGATGTAGCCCTAAGCAGAGATTGACGAGAATCACTTTCATGGAAAGGGCTTGCCAAGCTTCCAAAAAACTACGAGTTGCCTGAAATCTCAGCAAACACTTTTCACCCAATCTTGACGATACTTTCAGGTAATGATCAGGACACCAATCCCACTTTGCTCGCCAAATTTCGTTCTTCTATGTTAAACCGTTCGTTTGCAGTAACCGTTTTCATTTTGAGGTTTCACTCTGTTTCCTCCTACAGGGATACATGTATTTAGAACTCAAAATCAAACACGGTTTGTGCTAGCTCTTTGAAACTTGACACAATAAAGCAGTTTAAAGTTCTATCTCTATGGTTTGTTTGCTGTTGATGTAGCCCTAAGCAGAGACCAGGGAGAATCACTTTCATGGAAAGGGCTTGACAAGCTTCCAAAAAACTACGAGTTGCCTGAAATCTCAGCAAACACTTTTTCACCCAATCTTGATGATACTTTCAAGTACTGATCAGTACAGCAATCCCACTTGGCTCGCCAAATTTCGTTCTTCTAGGTTAAACCGTTCGTTTGCAATAAGCGTTTTCATTTTGAGGTTTCACTCTGTTTCCTCCTATACGGATACATGTATTTGCAACTCTAAATCAAACACTGTTTGTGCTAGCTCTTTGAAACTTGACACAATAAAGCAGTTTCAAGTTCTATCTCTATGGTTTGTTTGCTGTTGAAGTAGCCCTAAGCAGAGACCAGGGAGAATCACTTTCATGGAAAGGGCTTGCCAAGCTTCCCAAAAACTACGACTTGCCTGAAATCTCAGCAAACACTTTTTCACCCAATCTTGAAGATACTTTCAAGTACTGATCAGTACACCAATCCCACTTGGCTCGCCAAATTTCGTTCTTCTAGGTTAAACCGTTCGTTTGCAGTAAGCGTTTTCATTTTGAGGTTTCACTCTGTTTTCTCCTATAGGGATACATGTATTTGGAACTCTAAATCAAACACGGTTTGTGCTAGCTCTTTGAAACTTGACACAATAAAGCAGTTTCAAGTTCTATCTTTATGGTTTGTTTGCTGTTGATGTAGCCCTAAGCAGAGACTGGCGAGAATCACTTTCATGGAAAGGGCTTGCCAAGCTTCCAAAAAACTACCAGTTGCCTGAATTCTCAGCAAACACTTTTTCACCCAATATTGATAATACTTTCAGATAATGATCAGTACACCAATCCCACTTGGCTCGATAAATTTCGTTCTTCTAGGTTAAACCGTTCGTTTGCAGTAACCGTTTTCATTTTGAGGTTTCACTCTGTTTTCTCCTATAGGGATACATGTATTTGGAACTCTAAATCAAACACGGTTTGTCTTAGATCTTTGAAACTTGACACACTAAAGCAGTTTCAAGTTCTATCTCTATGTTTTTTTTGCTGTTGATGTAGCCCTAAGCAGAGACCAGCGAGAATCACTTTAATGGAAAGGGTTTGCCAAGCTTTCAAAAAACTACGAGTTGCCTGAAATCTCAGCAAACACGTTTTCACCCAGTCTTGATGATACTTTCAGGTAATGATCAGTACACCAACCCCACTTGGCTTGCCAAATTTCTTTCTTCAAGGTTAAAACGTTCGTTTGCAGTAATCATTTTCATTTTGAGTTTTCACTCTGTTTACTCCTATAGGGATACATGTATTTGGAACTCTAAATCAAACACGGTTTGTGCTAGCTCGTTAAAACTTGACACAATAAAGCAGTTTCAAATTCTATCTCTATGGTTTGTTTGCTGCTGATGTAGCCCTTAGCAGAGACTTGCGAGAATCACTTTCATGAAAAGGGGTTTCCCAGCTTCCAAAAAACTACGTTTGCCTGAAATCTCAGCAAATACTTTTTGACCCAATCTAGATGATACTTTCAAGTACTGATCAGTACACCAATCCCACTTGACTCGCCAAATTTCGTTCTTCTAGGTTAAACCGTTCGTTTGCAGTAAGCGTTTTCATTTTGAGGTTTCACTCTGTTTTCTCCTATAGAAATACATGTATTTGGAACACTCAATCAAACACGGTTTGTGCTAGCTCTTTGAAACTTGACACTCTAAAGCAGTTTCAAGTTCTATCTTTATGGTTTGTTTGCTGTTGATGTAGCCCTAAGCAGAGACTGGCGAGAATCACTTTCATAGAAAGGGCTTGCCAAGCTTTCAAAAAACTACGAGTTGCCTGAAATCTCAGCAAACACGTTTTCACCCAGTCTTGATGATACGTTCAGGTAATGATCAGTACACCAACCCCACTTGGCTTGCCAAATTTCTTTCTTCAAGGTTAAACCGTTCGTTTGCAGTAATCATTTTCATTATGAGTTTTCACTCTGTTTACTCCTATAAGGATACATGTTTTTGGAACTCTAAATCAAACACGGTTTGTGCTAGCTCTTTGAAACTTGACACAATAAAGCAGTTTCAAGTTCTATCTGTATGGTTTGTTTGCTGTTGATGTAGCCCTAAGCAGAGACCAGGGAGAATCACTTTCATGGAAAGGGCTTGCCAAGCTTCCAAAAAACTACGAGTTGCCTGAAATCTCAGCAAACACTTTTTCACCCAATCTTGATGATACTTTCAGGTAATAATCAGTACAGCAATCCCACTTGGCTCACCAAATTTCGTTCTTCTAGGTTAAACCGTTCGTTTGCAGTAATCATTTTCAATTTGAGTTTTCACTCTGTTTACTCCAATAGGGATACATGTATTTGGAACTCTAAATCAAACACTGTTTGTGCTAGCTCTTTGAACCTTGACACAATAAAGCAGTTTCAAGTTCTATCTCTATGGTTTGTTTGCTGCTGATGTAGCCCTTAGCAGAGACTGGCGAGATTCACTTTCATGAAAAGGGGTTTCCCAGCTTCCGAAAAACTACGTGTTGCCTGAAATCTCAGCAAACACTTTTTCACCCAATCTTGATGATACTTTCAGGTAATGATCAGTACGCCAATCCCGCTTGGCTCACCAAATTTCGTTCTTCTAGGTTAAACCTTTCCTTTGCAGTAACCGTTTTCATTTTGAGGTTTCACTCTGTTTTCTCCTATAGGGATACATGTATTTGGAACTCTAAATCAAACACGGTTTGTGCTAGCTCTTTGAAACTTGACACAATAAAGCAGTTTCAAGTTCTATCTCTATGGTTTGTTTGCTGCTGATGTAGCCCTTAGCAGAGACTGGCGAGAATCACTTTCATGAAAAGGGGTTTCCCAGCTTCCGAAAAACTACGAGTTGCCTGAAATCTCAGCAAACACTTTTTCACCCAGTCTTGATGATACTTTCAGGTAATGATCAGTACACCAATTTCACTTGGCTCGCCAAATTTCGTTCTTCTAGGTTAAACCGTTCGTTTGCAGTAACCGTTTTCATTTTGAGGTTTCACTCGGTTTTCTCCTATAGGGATACATGTATTTGGAACTCTAAATCAAACACGGTTTGTGCTAGCTCTTTGAAACTTGACACACTAAAGCAGTTTCAAGTTCTATCTCTATGGTTTGTTTGCTGTTCATGTAGCCCTAAGCAGGGACTGGCAATAATCAGTTTCATGGAAAGGGCTTGCCAAGGTTCCAAAAAACTACGAGTTCCCTGAAATCTTAGCAAACACTTTTTCACCCAATCTTGATGATACTTTCACAGAATGATCAGTACACCAATCCCACTTGGCTCGCCAAATTTCGTTCTTCTAGGTTAAACCGTTCGTTTGCAGTAACCGTTTTCATTTTGAGGTTTCACTCTGTTTTCT
This sequence comes from Ictidomys tridecemlineatus, assembly GCF_052094955.1. Taxonomy (NCBI): domain Eukaryota; kingdom Metazoa; phylum Chordata; class Mammalia; order Rodentia; family Sciuridae; genus Ictidomys; species Ictidomys tridecemlineatus. Next base: position 85,374 of record NW_027522438.1, read on the forward strand.
CCTATAGGGATATATGTATTTGGAACTCTAAATCAAACACGGTTTGTGCTAGCTCTTTGAAACTTAACACAATAAAGCAGTTTCAAGTTCTATCTCCATGGTTTGTTTGCTGTTGATGTAGCCCTAAGCAGAGACTGGCGAGAATTTCTTTCATGGAAAGGGCTTGCCAAGATTCCAAAAAACTACGAGTTGCCTGAAATCTCAGCAAACACGTTTTCACCCAATCTTGATGATACTTTCAAGTACTGATCAGTACACCAATCCCACTTGGCTCGCCAAATTTCGTTCTTCTAGGTTAAACCGTTCGTTTAAAGTAAGCATTTTCATTTTGAGGTTTCACTCTGTTTTCTCCTATAGAGATACATATATTTGGAACTCTAAATCAAACAGGGTTTGTGCTAGCTCTTTGAAACTTGACACAATGAAGTAGTTTCGAGTTCTATCTCTATGGTTTTTTTGCTGTTGATGTAGCCCTAAGCAGAGACTGGCGAGAATCACTTTCATGGAAAGGGCTTGCCAAGCTTCCAAAAAACTACGAGTTGCCTGAAATCTCAGCACACCCTTTTTCACCCAATCTTGATGAAACTTTCAGGTAATGATCAGTACACCAATCCCACTTGGCTCGCCAAATATCGTTCTTCTAGCTTAAACCGTTCGTTTGCAGTAACCGTTTTCATTTTGAGGTTTCACTCTGTTTTCTCCTATAGGGATACATGTATGTTTAACTCTAAATCAAACACGGTTTGTGCTAGCTCTTTGAAACTTGACACAATAAAGCAGTTTCAAGTTCTATCTCTATGGTTTGTTTGCTGTTGATGTAGCCCTAAGCAGAGACTGGCGAGAATCACTTTCATGGAAAGGGCTTGCCAGGCTTCCAAAAAACTACGAGTTGCCTGAAATCTCAGCAAACACTTCTTCACCCAAACTTGATGATACTTTCACTTAACGATCAGTACACCAATCCCACTTGGCTAGGCAAATTTCGTTCTTCTAGGTTAAACGGTTCATTTGCAATAACCGTTTTCATTTTGAGGTTTCACTCTGTTTTCTCCTATAGGGATACATGTATTTGGAACTCTAAATCAAACACTGTTTGTGCTACCTCTCTGAAACTTGACACAATAAAGCAGTTTCAAGTTCTATCTCTATGGTTTGTTAGCTTTTGATGTAGCCCTAAGCAGAGACTGGCGAAAATCACTTTCATGGAAAGGGCTTGCAAAGCTTCCAAAAAACTACGAGTTGCCTGAAATCTCAGCAAACACTTTTTCACCCAATCTTGATGATACATTCAGGTAATGATCAGTACACCAATACCACTTGCCTCGCCAAATTTCGTTCTTCTAGGTTAAACCGTTCGTTTGCAGTAACCGTTTTCATTTTGAGGTTTCACTCTGTTTTCTCCAATATTGATACATGTATTTGGAACTATAAATCAAATATGGTTTGTGCTAGCTCTTTGAAACTTGACACAATAAAGCAGTTTCAAGTTCTATCTCTATGGTTTGTTTGCTGTTGATGTAGCCCTAAGCAGAGACTGGCGAGAATCACTTTCATGGAAAGGGCTTGCCAAGCTTCCAAAAAACTACGAGTTGCCTGAAATCTCAGCAAACACTTCTTCACCCAAACTTGATGATACTTTCACTTAACGATCAGTACACCAATCCCACTTGGCTAGCCAAATTTCGTTCTTCTAGGTTAAACGGTTCATTTGCAATAACCGTTTTCATTTTGAGGTTTCACTCTGTTTTCTCCTATAGGGATACATGTATTTGGAACTCTAAATCAAACACGGTTTGTGCTAGCTCTCTGAAACTTGACACAATAAAGCAGTTTCAAGTTCTATCTCTATGGTTTGTTAGCTGTTGATGTAGCCCTAAGCAGAGACTGGCGAAAATCACTTTCATGGAAAGGGCTTGCCAAGCTTCCAAAAAACTACGAGTTGCCTGAAATCTCAGCAAACACTTCTTCACCCAAACTTGATGATACTTTCACTTAATGATCAGTACACCAATCCCACTTGGCTAGCCAAATTTCGTTCTTCTAGGTTAAACGGTTCATTTGCAATAACCGTTTTCATTTTGAGGTTTCACTCTGTTTTCTCCTATAGGGATACATGTATTTGGAACTCTAAATCAAACACGGTTTGTGCTAGCTCTCTGAAACTTGACACAATAAAGCAGTTTCAAGTTCTATCTCTATGGTTTGTTAGCTGTTGATGTAGCCCTAAGCAGAGACTGGCGAGAATCACTTTCATGGAAAGGGCTTGCCAACCTTCCAAAAAACTACGAGTTGCCTGAAATCTCAGCAAACACTTTTTCACCCAATCTTGATGATACATTCAGGTAATGATCAGTACACCAATACCACTTGCCTCGCCAAATTTCGTTCTTCTAGGTTAAACCGTTCGTTTGCAGTAACCGTTTTCATTTTGAGGTTTCACTCTGTTTTCTCCAATATTGATACATGTATTTGGAACTATAAATCAAATATGGTTTGTGCTAGCTCTTTGAAACTTGACACAATAAAGCAGTTTCAAGTTCTATCTCTATGGTTTGTTTGCTGTTGATGTAGCCCTAAGCAGAGACTGGCGAGAATCACTTTCATGGAAAGGGCTTGACAAGCTTCCAAAAAACTACCAGTTGCCTGAAAACTCAGCAAACACGTTTTCAACCAAACTTTATGATACTTTCAGGTAATGATCAGTACACCAATCTCACTTGGCTCGCCAAATTTCGTTCTTCTAGGTTAAACCATTCGTTTGCAGTAACCGTTTTCATTTTGAGGTTTCACTCTGTTTTCTCCTATAGGGATACATGCATTTGGAACTCTAAATTAAACACGGTTTGTGCTAGCTCTTTGAAACTTGACACAATAAAGCAGTTTCAAGTTCTATCTCTATGGTGTGTTTGCTGTTGATGTAACCCTAAGCAGAGACTGGCGAGAATCACTTTCATGGAAAGGGGTTGCCAAGCTTCCAAAAATATACGAGTTGCCTGAAATCTCAGCAAACACTTTTTCACCCAATCTAGATGATACTTTCAGGTAATGATCAGTACACCAATCCCACTATGCTTGCCAAATTTCGTTCTTCTAGGTTAAACCATTCATTTGCAGTAACCGTTTTCATTTTGAGGTTTCACTCTGTTTTCTCCTATAGGGATACATGTATTTGGAACCCTAAATCAAACACGGTTTGTGCTAGCTCTTTGAAACTTGAAACAATAAAGCAGTTTCAAGTTCTATCTCTATGGTTTGTTTGCTGTTGATGTAGCCCTAAGCAGAGACTGGCAAGAATCACTTTCATGGAAAGGGCTTGACAAGCTTCCAAAAAACTACCAGTTGCCTGAAAACTCAGCAAACACGTTTTCACCCAAACTTTATGATACTTTCAGGTAATGATCAGTACACCAATCTCACTTGGCTCGCCAAATTTCTTTCTTCTAGGTTAAACCGTTCGTTTGCAGTAACCGTTTTCATTTTGAGGTTTCACTCTGTTTTCTCCTATAGGGATACATGTATTTGGAACTATAAATCAAACACAGTGTGTGCAAGCTATATGAAACTTGACACAATAAAGCAGTTTCAAGTTCTATCTCTATGGTTTGTTTGCTGTTGATGTAGCACTAAGCAGAGACTGGCGAGAATGACTTTCATTAAAAGGGCTTGCAAAGATTCCAAAAAACTACGAGTTGCCTGAAATTTCAGCAAACACTTTTTCACCCAATCTTGATGATACTATCAAGTAATGATCAGTACACCAATCCCACTTGGCTCGCCAAATTTCGTTCTTCTAGGTTAAACCGTTCGTTTACAGTAACGGTTTTCATTTTGAGGTTTCACTCTGTTTTTCCTATAGGGATACATGCATTTGGAACTCTAAATCAAACACGGTTTGTGCTAGCTCTTTGAAACTTGACACAATAAAGCAGTTTCAAGTTCTATCTCTATGGTTTGTTTGCTGTTGATGTAGCGCTAAGCAGAGACTGGCGAGAATCACTTTCATTACAAGGGCTTGCAAAGCTTCCAAAAAACTACGAGTTGCCTGAAATCTCAGCAAACATTTTTTCACTCAATCTTGATGATACTTTCAGGTAATGATCAGTACACCAATCCCACTTGGCTCGCCAAATTTCGTTCTTCTAGATTAAACCGTTCGTTTGCAGTAATCGTTTTCATTTTGAGGTTTCACTCTGTTTTCTCCTATAGGGATACATGTATTTGGAACTCTAAATCAAACACGGTTTGTGCTAGCTCTTTGGAACTTGACACAATAAAGCAGTTTCAAGTTCTATCTCTATGGATTGTTTGCTGTTGATGTAGCCCTAAGCAGAGACTTGCGAGAAGCACTTTCATTAAAAGGGCTTGCCAAGATTCCAAAAAACTACGAGTTGCCTGAAATCTCAGCAAACACTTTTTCTCCGAATCTTGATGACACTTTCAGGTCATGATCAGTACACCAATTCCACTTGGCTCGCCAAATTTTTTTTTTCTAGGTTAAACCGTTCGTTTGCAGTAACCTTTTTCATTTTGAGGTTTCACTCTATTTTCTCCTATAGGGATACATGTATTTGGAACTCTAAATCAAACAGGGTTTGTGCTAGCTCTTTGAAACTTGACAAAATAATGCAGTTTCAAGTTCTATCTCTATGGTTTGTTTGCTGTTGATGTAGCCCTAAGCAGAGATTGACGAGAATCACTTTCATGGAAAGGGCTTGCCAAGCTTCCAAAAAACTACGAGTTGCCTGAAATCTCAGCAAACACTTTTCACCCAATCTTGACGATACTTTCAGGTAATGATCAGGACACCAATCCCACTTTGCTCGCCAAATTTCGTTCTTCTATGTTAAACCGTTCGTTTGCAGTAACCGTTTTCATTTTGAGGTTTCACTCTGTTTCCTCCTACAGGGATACATGTATTTAGAACTCAAAATCAAACACGGTTTGTGCTAGCTCTTTGAAACTTGACACAATAAAGCAGTTTAAAGTTCTATCTCTATGGTTTGTTTGCTGTTGATGTAGCCCTAAGCAGAGACTGGCGAGAATCACTTCATGGAAAGGGCTTGCCAAGCTTCCAAAAAACTAGGAGTTGCCTGAAATCTCAGCAAACACTTTTTCACCCAATCTTGATGATACTTTCAAGTACTGATCAGTACACCCATCCCACTTGGCTCGCCAAATTTTGTTCTTCTAGGTTAAACCGTTCGTCTGCAGTAACCGTTTTCATTTTGAGGTTTCACTCTGTTTTCTCCTATAGGAATACATGTATTTGGAACTCTAAATCAAACACGGTTTGTGCTAGCTCTTTGAAACTTGAAACAATAATGCAGTTTCAAGTTCTATCTCTATGGTTTGTTTGCTGTTGATGTAGCCCTAAGCAGAGACTGGCGAGAATCACTTCATGGAAAGTTCTTGCCAAGCTTCCAAAAAACTAGGAGTTGCCTGAAATCTCAGCAAACACTATTTCATGCAATCTCTATGATACTTTCAGGTAATGATGAGTACACCCAATCCACTTGGCTCGCCAAATTATGTTCTTCTAGGTTAAACCGTTCGTTTGCAGTAACCGTTTTCATTTTGAGGTTTCACTCTGTTTTCTCCTATAGGGATACATGTATTTGGAATTCTAAATCAATCACGGTTTGTGCTAGCTCTTTGAAACTTGACACAATAATCCAGTTTCAAGTTCTATCTCTATGGTTTGTTTGCTGTTGATGTAGCCCTAAGCAGAGACTGGCGAGAATCACTTTCATAAAAAGGGCCTGCCAAGCTTCCAAAAAACTACGATTTGCCTGAAATCTCAGCAAACACTTTTTCACCCAATCTGGATGATACTTTCAGGTAATGATCATTAAACCAATACCACTTGGCACGCCAAATGCCCTTCTTCTAGGTTAAACCGTTCATTTGCAGTAACCGTTTTCATTTTGAGGTTTCACTCTGTTTTCTCCTATTGGGATACATGAATTTGGAACTCAAAATCAAACACGGTTTGTGCTAGCTCTTTGAAACTTGACACAATAAATCAGTTTCAAGTTCTATCTCTATGGTTTTTTTGCTGTTGATGTAGCCCTAAGCAGAGACTGGCGAGAATCACTTTCATGGAAAGGGCTTGAAAAGCTTGCAAAAAACTACGAGTTGCCTGAAATCTCAGCAAACACTTTTTACCCAATCTTGATGATACTTTCAGGTAATGATCAGTACACCAATCCCACTTGGCTCGCCAAATTTCGTTCTTCTAGGTTAAACCGTTCCTTTGCAGTAACCGTTTTCCTTTTGAGGTTTCACTCTGTTTGCTCCTATAGGGATACATGTATTTGGAACTCTAAATCAAACACGGTTTTTGCTAGCTCTTTGAAACTTGACACACTAAAGCTGTTTCAATTTCTATCTCTATGGTTTCTTTGCTGTTCATGTAGCCCTAAGCAGGGACTGGCAAGAATCACTTTCATGGAAAGGGCTTGCCAAGCTTCCAAAAAAATACGAGTTGCCTGAAATCTCAGCAAACATTTTTTCACCCAATCTAGATGATACTTTCTGGTAATGATCAGTACGACAATCCCACTTGGCTAACCAAATTTCCTTCTTCTAGGTTAAACCGTTCCTTTGCAGTAACCGTTTTCCTTTTGAGGTTTCACTCTGTTTGCTCCTATAGGGATACATTTTTTGGAACTCTAAATCAAACACGGTTTGTGCTAGCTCTTTGAAACTTGACACAATAAAGCAGTTTCAAGTTCTATCTCTATGGTTTGTTTCCTGTTGATGTAGCCCTAAGCAGAGACTGGCGAGAATCACTTTCATGGAAAGGGCTTGAAAAGCTTGCAAAAAACTACGAGTTGCCTGAAATCTCAGCAAACACTTTTTCACCCAATCTTGATGATACTTTCAGGTAATGATCAGTACACCCATCCCACTTGGCTCGCCAAATTTCGTTCTTCTAGGTTAAACCGTTCGTTTGCAGTATCCGTTTTCGTTTTGAAGTTTCACTCTGTTTTCTCCTATAGGGATACATGTATTTGGAACTCTAAATCAAACACGGTTTGTGCTAGCTCTTTGAAACTTGACACAATAAAGCAGTTTCAAGTTCTACCATAATGGATTGTTTGCTGTTTATGTAGACCTAAGCAGAGACTGGCGAGAATCACTTTCATGGAAAGAGCTTGCCAAGCTTCCAAAAAACTACGAGTTGCCTGAAATCTCAGCAAACACTTTTCACCCAATCTTGACGATACTTTCAGGTAATGATGAGGACACCAATCCCACTTGGCTCGCCAAATTTCGTTCTTCTAGGTAAAACCGTTCATTTGAATTAACCGTTTTCATTTTGAGGTTTCACTCTGTTTTCTCCTATAGGGATACATGTATTTGGAACTCTAAATCAAACAGGGTTTGTGCTAGCTCTTTGAAACTTGACAAAATAATGCAGTTTCAAGTTCTATCTCTATGGTTTGTTTGCTGTTGATGTAGCCCTAAGCAGAGACTGGCGAGAATCACTTTCATGAAAAGGGCCTGCCAAGGTTCCAAAAAACTACGATTTGCCTGAAATCTCAGCAAACACTTTTTCACCGAATCTTGATGATACTTTCAGGTAATGATCAGTACACGAATCCCACTTGGCTCGCCAAATGTCCTTCTTCTAGGTTAAACCGTTCATTTGCAGTAACCATTTTCATTTTGAGGTTTCACTCTGTTTTCTCCTATTGGGATACATGTATTTGGAACTCTTAATCAAACACGGTTTGTGCTAGCTCTTTGAAACTTGAAACACTAAAGCAGTTTCAAGTTCTATCTCTATGGTTTGTTTGCTGTTCATGTAGCCCTAAGCAGGGACTGGCAATAATCAGTTTCATGGAAAGGGCTTGCCAAGGTTCCAAAAAACTACGAGTTCCCTGAAATCTCAGCAAACACTTTTTCACCCAATCTTGATGATACTTTCACAGAATGATCAGTACACCAATCCCACTTGGCTCGCCAAATTTCCTTCTTCTAGGTTAAACCGTTCGTTTGCAGTAAACGTTTTCATTTTGAGGTTTCACTCTGTTTTCTTCTCTAGGGATACATGTATGTTGAACTCTAAATCAAACACGGTTTGTGCTACCTCTTTGAAACTTGACACAATAAAGCAGTTTCAAGTTCTATCTCTATGTTTTGTTTGCTGTTGATTTACCCTAACCAGAGACTGGCGAGAGTCACTTTCATGGAAAGGGCTTGCCAAGCTTCCAAAAAACTACGAGTTGCCTGAAATCTCCGCAAACACGTTTTCACCCAATCTTGATGGTACTTTCAGGGAATGAACAGTACACCAATCCCACTTGGCTCGCCAAATTTCGTTCTTCTAGGTTAAACCGTTCGTTTGCAGTAACCGTTTTCATTTTGAGGTTTCACTCTGTTTTCTCCTATAGGGATATATGTATTTGGAACTCTAAATCAAACACGGTTTGTGCTAGCTCTTTGAAACTTAACACAATAAAGCAGTTTCAAGTTCTATCTCCATGGTTTGTTTGCTGTTGATGTAGCCCTAAGCAGAGACTGGCGAGAATCTCTTTCATGGAAAGGGCTTGCCAAGATTCCAAAAAACTACGAGTTGCCTGAAATCTCAGCAAACACTTTTTCACCCAATTTTGATGATACTTTCAGGTAATGATCAGTACTCCAATCCCACTTGGCTCGCCAAATATCGTTCTTCTAGGTTAAACCGTTCGTTTGCAGTAACCGTTTTCATTTTGAGGTTTCACTCTGTTCTCTCCTATAGGGATACATGTATTTGGAACTCTAAATCAAACACGGTTTTTGCTACCTCTTTGAAACTTTACACAATAAAGCAGTTTCAAGATCTCTCTCTATGGATTGTTTGCTGTTGATGTACCCCTAAGCAGAGACTGGCTTGAATCACTTTCATGGAAAGGGCTTGCCAAGCTTCCAAAAACTACGAGTTGCCTGAAATCTCAGCAAACACTTTTTCCCCCAATCTTGATGATACTTTCAGGTAATGATGAGTACACCAATCCCAGGTGGCTCGCCAAATTTCGTTCTTCTAGGTTAAACCGTTCGTTTGCAGTAACCGTTTTCATTTTGAGGTTTCACTCTTTTTCTCCTAACGGGATACATGTATTTGGAACTCTAAATCAAACACGGTTTGTGCTAGCTCTTTGAAACTTGACACAATAAAGCAGTTTCAAGTTCTATCAATATGGTTTGTTTGCTGTTGATGTAGCCCTAAGCAGACACTGGCGAGAATCACTTTCATGGAAAGGGATTGCCAAGCTTCCAAAAAACTACAAGTTGCCTGAAATCTCAGCAAATCTTTTTTCACCCAATCTTGATGATACTTTCAGGTAATGATCAGTACACCAATCCCACTTGGGTCGCCAAATTTCGTTCTTCTAGGTTCAACCGTTCGTTTGCAGTAACCGTTTTCATTTTGAGGTTTCACTCTGTTTTCTTCTATAGGGATACATGTATTTGGAACTCTAAATAAAACACGGTTTGTGCTAGCTCTTTGAAACTTGACACAATAAAGCAGTTTCAAGTTCTATCTCTATGGTTTGTTTGCTGTTGATGTAGCCCTAAGCAGAGACTGGCGAGAATCGCTTTCATGGAAAGGGCTTGCCAAGCTTCCAAAAAACTATGAGTTGCCTGAAATCTCAGCAAACACTTTTTCACCCAATCTTGATGATACTTTCAGGTAATGATCAGTACACCAATCCCACTTGGCTTGCCAAATTTCGTTCATCTAGGTTAAACCCTTCGTTTGCAGTAACCGTTTACATTTTGAGGTTTCACTCTGTTTTCTCCTATAGAAATACATGTATTTGGAACTCTAAACTAAACACGGTTTGTGCTAGCTCTTTGAAACTTGACACAATAAAGCAGTTTCAAGTTCTATCTCTATGGTTTGTTTTCTGTTGATGTAGCCCTAAGCAGAGACAGACGAGAATCACTTTCATGGAAAGGGCTTGCCAAGCTTCCAAAGAAATACGAGTTGCCTGAAATCTCAGCAAACACTTTTTCACCCAATCTTGATGATACTTTCAGGTAATGATCAGTACACCAATCTCACTTTTCTCGCCAAATTTTGTTCTTCTAGGTTAAACCGTTGGTTT